>NW_027636509.1:0-14662 GCF_947650265.1 Symphodus melops | reverse complement strand
GTGTGTGTGTGTGTGTGTGTGTGTGTGTGTGTGTGTGTGTGTGTGTGTGTGTGTGTGTGAGCACTCTGTCTGACAGCCATCTGCCCCCGTGGGAGCAGCTCAGCGGCACGCGATTGGCCGCCGGCCCCTGAAGAGCAGCGAGGGGTGAGGTGGGTCACCTCTTTATTTGGGGAGGGAAAGGTCGCGTGGAGCTGGCTGCCGGGGGGGGGGGGCATAGAGGGGGGCGGGGTCACATACAAAGAACTCTCCTGGGCTGACACAGCACAAAGTAAAACCCCCTCCCCCCCAGTACCCCACCAAACCATCTCCTGATGATGTAACCAGCAGGTCCACCTGTGAGGACTCACAGACGTTTACATGAAGTCTGTTTGAGGCTAATTAAAGAGTCAATGTCTGACCAGGCTGCTGCTGCTCACAGTCCTGCTTCTTTAAATATCATTCTGTCTGCAGGGACTGACGGTCAAATCACTACACGAACCAGGTCCAGGTTACGATCTCCCTCCTACCCTCCAACTCCAGATCCGCCTCAGCAGGCCGGAGATAAGGAGCCTAGCATGAAAGCTAAAAACAGCAGAATGAACCGCACAACGACAGTACGCAAAACAGCTAGCAGATACGACTCCTGGTGGGTGCGATCCAGACCCGGGCCGACCCGCTCACTGAAGACCCTGAAGGTGTGTGTGTGTGTGTGCACCCTGCAGAGTGCACGCAGCCATCCCTTCACCTGCACTTCTCTCCGTGAACGTCTCAGTCTGCTGTGAACGTTAAAGTAGCTCGCAGCATTCTGCCGCTTGGCAAACATAAAAATGCAAAAGTTCAGCGTGCTGGCGGCCTCACGGCGAGCATCAGCGCTCCTCGCCGGTGAAGGAGCTGCAGGGCGGGTTAAAGGAGGAGAAAGGTTAGAGGAAGCTGCGCGGGGATGTGTAGTTAAACAATAGCAGGGAATCAGGCGCCATGTGTGTGGATGAATATTTCAAAGAGTGTCTCATTAAATAAACATAGCGGACCTCACCGCCTACGGTAACCTACCATCAATATTGAATGCCCACAAAAAAAGCCTGACACAGAGTTTGTCAGGGTCCAGCGGCGAGGCCAGACCGCGTCTCCTCTTCCACGCAACACCTGCAGGAGGTCAACGGGTTCTCCTGGCGTGCTGCTCTGACAGTAATCCCGCGGTGACACGCTAAAGGTCCTTCTGAGACTTAAGAATAGCCACTGCAGGATGCTGGTTTGACTCTTCATCGGCAGCCTGTGAACGTTCTGTCAGCGAGTGGGAGGAAACGCTCGATTTCCACGCATGTTCGGGGAGCGTTGCGTGCTGCAGCGGCGCTCTCTCAGACGGCTTACATGCATGGCTGCCTGCAACAACGTGGACTACTTGGGAAGCTATTTTCCTCCTCCATCTTTGAATGGATGGATGGTTTGTAGGTGGGAGGCTGCTTTCCTGCCCTTCGTCCCCTCCTCCTCCTCCTCCTCCTCCTCCTCCTCCTCCTTCACACTCTGACAGCCGGCCAGCTCTTCTTCAAGAACTAGGTCGGCTGCTTGGACCGTTTGTTACATGAAGACGCTGCTGATGGAGGGAGGAAGCAGTGGGCCGAGGGAGAGAGAGAGAGGCTGGAATGTCTCTCTCGTTGAATTAATAAAAAAGAGAGCGGTCCGCTTTAGTTCGGTTGGATTCCACTGTCCACTGTTGGGACGGGGACCAAAATAAAGGATCTGGACTGTCTTACTTTCTTGCTTCCTTTCTGTTGGGTGGCCAAGCAGCACAACCTAACATGAGGGGCGGAGCTAGGCATCTGCAGTCTGTTGATTGGCTAAAAGAACGGTCACTTCCTGTGCAGCATCAGCTGTAATAAAAGACAACCCCAAAGCTCCGCCCCCTGGACGCCCTCGGCGCTGCAGACCTCTGCTGGACGTCCTCCATTGGTGCTCTTTGTAAACTGCATTTTTCTTCTTCTTTGAATGTAAAACAGGCTCCACTGCGCCGCCCGGCGTGCTCTGATGTCACGCTATCACACCGCTAATCGACATCTGATCCAATGTCAGCACCGACAGTCGTGTCAGACGTGTTATTAGCATGTAAGTGTTGCTCATACTTCCTGTTGGAGGCTCATTGAAGGCGTGTGATGTCATCGCGCTCTCTGCGTCTGTGTGGTGATCATGGTGAAAGGTAAGACAGACACACGCCAGGTGCGTTTGCTCGGCCTGTGCGACTCGCTCTCTCTACGTGGAGACGCTTCAACAGCAGCTTTCACACAAGACAACACAACTCGCCCCTTCTCTCTCTCTCTCTCTCTCTCTGCTGTCTGCAAACAGAGGCAGAGACAGACGGCGAAACAGCACATCAAAAACATGGCTGACTTTTCATCTCCACACTCCATTGTTCCTCCAATCTTTGGCGGAGGCGCCTTGAAGCTGTGTCGACGCTGTGTTTGGAGGAGAAATGAAAAAGCGGCAGCATATGTGGAAAGTAATTAGCTGAAGTTTCAGCACACAAACTTAACTACTAATTAAACAGCCTCCTTTTCATTGACTTTCATTTGCATAGCATTCAGGCGGCGAGCATTCAAGCTGAAAATCATTAGACAGGCAGCTTTTAGGTCCTCTGATCGCTCCGAGCGCCCGCAGGTCAAAACACACACGGATGTTTGGAGGAGGAGGAGCCACTCACAGCCGACACCAGGATCGATCTGTCCCACCCTCAGTCATGCAGGCCTTGCAGCACGGACTCACTGGCCTCCATTAGGAGTCCAGACTGGCAGCCTGGCCCGACAGCAGAGCTCATTAAAGCGCCATAATTGAATCGGAGGCTTCCTCTGTTCCAAAGCACAGAGGAGAAGGTCTACATTTTAGAAGCTCCAGGACAGAAAAGACATCCACGAAGCTCTTAAACACACAGAACGAGCCCTGCAGACACACACACAGAGAGAGAGAGAGAGAGGGCGAGCGAGCTCCTGACACACACAGATAGCAGCTGCTGTCCCGTCCAGCGGGTGGACATGGCAGGCTGAGCCAGCTCTGCGTCTTGCATATGAAACAGGACATGGGCCTGTGTCCCCTCAGGGATGTTCACTTCCTCTGAGCCGAGCCCCCCCCCCCTCCTGAAACAAGCAGCCCCTTCAACGAGAGGCCAGATATGGGTGGGGGTGGATGTGGAAGTAAAGGGGGAAGTTTTGGCTCGTGCACATCAGAGAGCCGAGGCCACATACTCGAGTGCAGTGATTCAGAACCAAACTGCTTCTTCTCCTTTTTCCATTCTCACGACCGAGCAGTCCAAAGACTCAGTCTGAGCTGGACGATGGAGCGCCCACACCGTGAAGCATGGAGGCAGCGTGCAGGAATGTGCAGCGAGTCAGCAGCACAGGAACACAACATATGTGGAGCATGCACTCAAAATGGCTTCTACACACACTTCATTGTTTCACACTGGATTCTTTGAAACATCTGTAGGAGGGACAACAAGATCTTCATCTTTGATTCATTCACCTCGTTCAGGGCCTGAACCACAAACAGTCCAACATCCACAGACACAAACATTCATCCCAGCAGAGAGGACAGTGTGGACAGCAGAGAGGACATGTCCAGGTGAGCGGACGAGTAGGACGTGTGTGAGACAGAGCAGGACCCTCGTCCTCTAGGAAGGCACCCAAAACAGAACAGTCTGACGTAAACGTGCAGCGTGAGTCAAGCTTGAGCTGGCTTCCACTGTTCCCCCCCCCCCCCCCACCCCCCCCCCCCTCCATCCGTCCCCATCTCTCTGTTTCATATCTCCCTGAAACAGACGGACTGTGCAGAAATCACAGCATCTTGAGGGCGAATTAGAAAAGTTAGCGACATTCTAAATCTGCAGCCGCTATCCTTATCTAAACATCCTGATGCGGAAAGCCGCTGATGATGTGTGCCACCCACATGGAGCAGCCAGCCAGCAGAGGACTGGCAGCCAGCGGCTGGCTGGAGCCGCCCGAGGAGAAGTGCTCCACACCCAGCACATAAACTCATTTGAACAATTCAATCGCTCGCTGCCTTTCTGTTTACAATCAGCGCTGCGGCTCACATCCTCCCTGATAACAACTCCCACTGAACTTTTACTGCAAACTTTCAGAGCAGGCACGCTGCACCGAAGCTGTGTTCCTTTAAATGGTGACTGATTCAGATAAAGCATGGTGTGTGTGTGTGTGTGTGTGTGTGTGTGTGTGTGTGTGTGTGCGTGTGTGTGTGTGTGTGTGTCTCAGAAGGAAGCCCTCACAAAGTGTCTGCGAGGAGGGAAGTGTGGCAATATCACTTCCTGTGTCTGTCTGCATGTGAGACTGCTGCTGACACTTGTGTAAAGCCTCATTAATATTCACAGAGTGGTCGGACCTGTGCGCCGACGGCACGCTCACGATGGCGTTTCCCCGTGCAGGAGGCGGCAGTGTGGCACACGGAGGAGCAGGAACATGTTCAAAGTGCGCCGGTTGAAACGCTGGAACACGCTGACACGGAGCGCCATGAATTCTGAAATATTGCTGAGCTCCTGCTTGGCGGCTCCTCGCTCATTAGCGTGTCTTGAAACAGGGCACTCGAAGGGAGGGAGAAAAGAGAAGTCGGATTGAAAAGCGGGCTGAAATGAGCCGGGGGCTTAACACTTGGGTGCCCCGCCGGCACTTGTAAAAATAGAAGAGGCCCCTGGAAGCGGGGGTCCTCGAGGTGTGCCCACTCGAGCCTGAATGAAAGTGTGTGCCAGGAGTGGGTATTCAGCATGCATGGCAGGACTCTGGCTCCCCTCCCCACTTCAAGCCTCTCCCTGATTTCTCTTTCTGTGGAGGACTTCTGTGCACAGGACCGCGGGACCTCAACGCTCCCCGGGCCTCCCAGAAGCTCCGGCGTGGGATTGGCTGATCAAAAAAGTGACGCCTCCACGATCCACTCGTTCCAGCTGAATCCCTCGTCAGCGCTCGGCGCCGCCACCATGGACGCGTCACCGCTGCAGCAGAGTGTGTGAGGAGGCGTCCAGGGGGGCCTCCTCCTCACCCCCCCTACATGAAACCAGTAAAGCCCTGCATTGATCTGCTTCACATTAAACACACACCTGTAATCACACCTGTGTGCACGTCCCAGCAGCTCAATGGACTCAGACTCCTCTGCAGGTGAAGAGTGTATCAGAGGTGGGTGTGTGTGTGTGTGTGTGGGGGGGGGGGGGTCTGATGTTTGCTGAATGCTCCCCTTTGTTGGGATCATATTATGTTTCCACCACAATACTTCTAAACCCTGCTTCATCAACTCCATTCATGTGTAACAGTTCATGCAAATGGCTGCACTAGCTTTTTTTTTAAGGGGGGGGAGGGGGGGGAGGGGGGGAACCCTTTTATCAGACTACCACCCAACTCTACAAACTCCTGCCTGCTGCCTGCACACATCATAATCCTGCTTTACAGTCATCCCGTAAAGAGAAGCCCAGCAGAGCCGAGCGGGTCGGAACCAGACCCCGCGTCCAGAACTTTCTGTTTAACAACTCAGTGAATGTGTCACACACACACACACACACACACACACACACACACTTCATAAGAGAGAAAAGCCTCCGTGTTTCTGGATGTGACCGTGACGCGTCGCTTCACGTGCACATCGTACAAACAAGCAGGAAGTGAGAACATGAGAGTCTGACACGCTGCTGACCCAAAGAAGGTTCGCCTCCCTTCCATCTGACCTGGTGTGTAATCCACACACACACACACACACACACACACCCTCCTCTGACTGTTGTTTCCCACTGAGCCATTTGTTGGTAGAGCAGATAGTGTTTACAGCGGAGGCTCATAAAGCGCAGACTGAGAGGCAGATAATGGCTTTATGAGCAGCAGAGGTGTTCTGTTGTCACCGCTCAATTAGTGACAACATATCAATGATGACCAAACACTGACACACCAACCTCTCACTCACTCAGGCTTTCCTCTAACGGGGACTGTTTCAGGGAATCCTCACAGCCTCACAACTTCCTCCAGCTGGAAATCTTTTTGAGACTTTTCTCCAGATCAGCGGGTGAGGAAACATGTAAGATGTGTGCTCTCACAGGGAGGAGGGGGGGGGGGGGGTTTACTTGACTTAAAGAATTGAAGATAAGCTGCAATGCATGCAGCAGATTTGAAGAAGTGGGTGAACAGAGACGAAGCAGAAAGGAAAGCGCGCGCGGAGCTCCACTCACCCTGGACGAAGCTTTCCTCTTGTACTTGTTGGCGAAGTCAAACTTCTCCTTGATCTCGTCCAGGAGCTGCTCCAGGCGGGCCTTCTCCTCTTTCCCCGTGTAATCCTGGCCCAGGAGGATGTACGCCCTCCAGTTGGCCGAGTCGAAGCCCCAGTGGCAAGTCCTGTTCTCCTGCGCCTTGTGGCTGTGCACCACGAACTTGTGCGTCGGGTACATGAGTCTGCAGTCCATGCACTGGATGCACGCTGCGTTGGGGCTCGTGTACAGCTCCGGTACGAACAAGCCCTTACACTTGCCGAAGCACTCGTGGTAGATTTTGAAGCTCCTCTCGGTGAGCTCGAGCTCCAGCGCGCTTCCGTTCAGCTCCTTCTTGCAGCGCGGCGGGTAGGCGCCTCCGTAGATCAGGGCGTTGCAGAGCCGCTCGGCGTCCGTCTTGGTGATGAGGCCGCAGGACGGCGCGGAGAAGGGCAGGATCCCCATGACTTTGAGGATCTCCAGCTGGTCCGCCGTGCACCGGGAGCAGTAGATGTGCAGCTCGTCGCACACGGAGTTGATCTGCTGCAGGCTGAAGTCCCGCAGCACCGTGTTGAGGATCTGCGGCAGGCACAGGCGCTTCTCCCCGCCGACCACGAAGCACGAGATGGTCTCGGTTTCCAGCACCGTCTCGCACCTCTCCGTGGAGCGGTCCGACGGGATGAAGAGCGGTCCCGGCATCACCGGCGGCGGCAGATGCTGCAGCACCGGCTCGGGCTCCTTCCCGTCCTTCTTGAAGAGGAGCTCATGTTGCCACCGGGCAGAGAAAGCCGCCGGTCCACCCAGAGAGCTCATAGAGCTGAGGTGAAACTGCTTCAGAGTTTGTTGCAGTCCCGGATGAGGCTGGAAGCTCTGCCGACTTACAGTCTCCATGTTTTTCCTGCAACTTTAGAAGCGTAAATCCTTCTTGGCGTCGACCGGGAATCACGAGTATCTATCCGTTCTTGAACCTGGTAAATCCACGGCGTCCCAGAAGTGAAAGAAAAGGCGAAGCGCTTCATCAAACATCCAGTAAGAAAAGTCCCAGATTACAGTTTTATTCCGAGCCTACAGCGTGAACAGCGGCCAGTCGCTCCCTGCAGCGGGGCGCAGACTGTCCATATCCGGAGAGAGCCCGGCTCTCCAAACTCCACACAAGACAAAAGTTCCGTTTGGTGGATTCCAAAGAGAAGTGGGTGAAAATGAAACAAAAGCAGGAGTTGTGGGTCGATACTGCTCGATCAAAAAATCCTTATTTGCGGCTCTTTCCGCTGTCGAGGACTGCAGCAACCCGCTCCGTCTGCCCCCGCACTTCACTCTGACTGTATGGAGATGAGAAGTCTGAGAGCCTGCCTCTCTCTCTCTCTCTCTCTCTCTCTCTCTCCCCCTCCCTCCCACCATCGCGCTCCGTCTAGGTCTCTCTCTCTCTCTCTCTCGCGAGCGCGCTCCCTCTCTCTCCTCTCTCTCTCTCTCTCTCTCTCTCTCTCCCCCTCTCTCTCCCTCTCTCTCTCTCTCTCTCTCTCTCTCTCCCCCTCTCTCTCCCTCTCTCTCTCTCTCTCTCACGCGCCCCCTCCCTCCATGTTTGTGTGTCTGGCTCAGTCATTGAATCCCAGCCAGGAATGTGAGTGACTCTGCAGGCAGGCTGGGCTCTTCCAGGAACAAGCCATCACCCCCTGCTGCCCTGCAGAGAGAGCGCAAGAAGTGAAGGGAGAGGCTGCGTTCACGTCCCGTGGGAAAAAAGCAAACAAACTTTCCCTTTTAACTGTTTTCTCATTAATTCTGCACCGATAGAAAAACACTAAGTGCAAAAGTTCTTTCTTTTCAAACTTCTTTGTTCTCCTGCTTCATTAGAATGTAAAGGTTTGTGTTGAACTGTTCAATTTCATACATTTGTTTAGTGTTATTTAAAAGATCAAGATGTGAACAGAGCATACATTAGAAGAATATGAATAAAGGCCACACACACACGCGCGCGCGCACACACACACACACACACACACACACACATTGTTTGTGTGTGTATTGCATCATTGCAGTGATTTATCTACTTTGAGGAACGTGCTTTGGAACATGGGAAAGATAAAACTCAATAAACATCTACGACGCAGAGAAGAATTTAACTTTTTGTAAAACTGGATCAAAAATAGAAATATTTGTTTTCAAATGAAAACCTCTGTGCAGAGTCAAACAGTGAGCAGAGGTTTGTGATGGAGGCATGGATGCACAGAGTGTGGCCCAGCGGACATGCTCGGCACAAGGCCGAGACAGGTGACTCCTTCCTGCGGCCTCAGAGGAGAGCATGAACACATCCATCCTCTAAATGTAAGAAACAATAAGAACCCGAAATAATACACTTCTTATTTATTGTTGTTTCACTGAAGCCTGATTCAAAATGTGAACACGTTCTTTTCTCTCTGTGACGTTAATGCTGATTGGACCGCTGGATAATATCACCTGCATTCACACCTGTTCTAGTATAGTCACGGGGCCTTTCAGGGACCAAACCATTGCTGTGGGCGGGCAGCCTGGGTCCGAGTCCGACCTGGGGCTTCTTTCCGACAGAATACTCATCAGAGCCTGCAAATCTTCTCCTCAACATAAGGTGTGAAAGGATCCAAGATAACAAACGACACTGACATAGAGCGAGCATCATACATATTGTATCATGAGTGTGTTAATGTTACTGGTTAGGGATGTGTATGTTTCTGATGAAGCTTGAGTGTTTCTTCCTTCACTTTGATTACAGTGGTTCTGTTTCTGATGCACTCCCATCTTTCCCACAGGCCGTGAACGCAGCAGGAGGAGAGAGAGAGTGTTTCTGTGAATCATTTGGCTGCAGAGAGGATGGGAGGTGTTCTGTGAGACGAGACAAATTTAGCTTTGGAAGGGGAAACGCAAACTGCTCGACTGGCTGCGCTTTCTTTATTTTCCTTGTGAATGTGACAGAAAAATAGTTTGGCAGGAAGTGGCGAGTAAACAACTTTCACGTATTGGAGACCTTGACAGACAATCCTGCTCATGAATGACGAGAAAAAGATGTTAGAAACCAAAACATAGATCAACAACTGACATCATCAGTATTGATTTTATAAAGTGTTAAATATTTCTCTTAACACATAAGAGCATAAGAACATAATAACACGTAAGAATCTACAGAAGAAGAGACGCCCGACCAACAACAACAACAACAACAACAAAAGCCCTGAAAGCTGAAGACCCCAAACATCAGAGTTCAAGCAACAATAACTCACAAGAACTCAGGCGACACCGGAGCCGGCATGGAGGATCCATGAGGGGTTCTAACAGAACCAACACTATAAAGGTCTCGACCATATGCGACTGATGTTTGAGGATCAATATGTCAAAGTTTGAATGAAACTGATCAAGTTGATTGAGATGAGTTTTGTCGGTTTCACCTTGAAGGTAAGACTCTTAAACATATAAAGTTTCAAACGGAGGGAGGGCTGATTCATGATGAGGATTAACCTCAGGAGGTCATCCCATGCAGCAGTTTGCTGCTCCTGTGGCGCCTCCTAGCCAAACTCTGCTGGAACTGCAGCCTGACGGAAGTCAGAGGGGCAAAACCTGCACACGCCTCCACTGAGGGACGCGTCTAGTCCAGGGGTGTCCAACTCCGGTCCTCAAAGGCCAGACTGTCTCCCTGCTCCAACACAGCTGCTTTAAACCAACGTGCTGTCATCAAGCTCTGCAGAAGCCTGATGACGAGTCACTCACTGGATTCAGCTGCGTCCCAGCAGGGAGACCTCTCCAGGTTCATGTATATGACAGAGTATAGAGTAACATCGGTCCAGGTCCCACTGGGGGGGCGCCGAGGCGATGTCATGTTTCCTGATGAAACACTGACATCAGACAGAATCCGGGGGTCGATTATACCTCATGTCCCCACGGAGGAAGTGTAAACAGGGCACTCACTAATCAAACAGGGTCAAACAGGTTTAGGTGACTGACCTCGAGGAAACCCAGCACAACAGGAAGTTGCTTCCATTGTTGTTGAAACATATTTCACAATAAAAGCTTCATTTAAAGAAGGAGTAATGTGTAAGACTTTTATTTGAGAGGGAGAGGAGGAGGTCGGACTCAAACCCTGTTCGTGTTCTTCAAGTAGCTAATTGGACTGTAAGGAAAGACAGGAAGTGATTGTCCTCGACCCAACAATCCAAGATGGTTTCAGAGATCTGTGGGAGCAGGGCAAATGATGTTTCAGATCTTTTATTAACTATGCAGACAGTAAATCAAGACCCCCCTCGCCCCCCCCCCCCCAGTGCTGGTCGATCCGTCCAGCACTGAGCTGTGTTAGCGGCAGGCTGGATGCCTACAGTGCCGCTCTGTGTCTGTGTGTACATTAAGTGGTAATGGATACAAGTGAGATACAAAGCCTGTGCTGCCTTCAGGCGTCTCTTCCCGTCAAGGCCGGCGCTGTGAGACGGTCCGGAGTGAATGCCAAGACTCGTTTGAAAGATGCAGACTGATGCCAGCATGCAGTACTCAACCTCCTCTTTTCCTTCTTCTTCTTTTCTTCCACGTGAACTCATCAGTGATCATCATGTTCTCTCTTTGCACATTTATTCTGCGGCCAGAACTCAAAGTCTTCTCCAGCGTCTCTTCCTTTAAGTCGACCTTGATGGAAATACAGGTGCTAAACGATGATCAGTCTGTCCAGAAGATCTATCTACTCGTGTTCTCTCGGTCCTGCATTCATTTCACAGTTTAAGTCTTCAACAAGCAGACGCTAGCTAGCTAGCTAATGTTATGATAAACAGGACCCTCCATGCACAACCAGCCCGCCTGAGTGAGGAACAAATAATCATGGAAGAAATGAAGCATAGCCTCTAGCTTCCTACGGTTCATTTAGCATGCTAGCTGGTTAATGTCTTTCCAGAGATGAGCGATCACAGGCAAGCGCTCAGACCATCACTCAGTTTCATTTTCATCCCAGTTCAAACTGGGTTTTTTTCATCTTGACCAGTATGAAACAGGACACGCTGGACTGTTTGTGTAGAACATCTTCTCTCTTCACTCGAGGACAGGGAACGTTGAACGAGGTCGTGACTGACGCACGCAGCAGAACTCATGAACGGGGCTTGTGTGTTGAAGAACGTGGAACACAGACGTTCTTATGACTCTGCAACATCTCCAGTTCAACGCACACTGGACTGACTGGAGGAACTGCTGAACACGTTCCTTTATGTTCCCGTCACACCTCGGAGGACTCGTCCGCTCAACACATTTTTCGTATTTCTTCAACTCAAACAGAACTTCTGCTCCCTCACTTTTACTCTCCTCGCTGTCTGCGCCGTCGCCGTGGCAGCGGAGAACAACACGGCGTCACGTGGGACGGATGACATAACGTTTCTTTCCAGGCGCCGGGTTTCTTTTTCCCAGAGTAGCACCGTGTACCGCAGACCTGGCCCACTGCTCCGCTTTTGTGTTGCTTCCCTTCTGTGGTCAAGGTAAAAAAAAAAACCCAGAGCAGAGGACGGATCATGGTCAGCAGTTCAGGATCCTTCTGGAATATTCATCTTCTGTGACACCGTGTCCACAAAACGCTCTCACCTTATTTCAAAGTGGCAGGCTTTCCCCTAATGCTGTTTTCCATTCTTTGAAATAACACTCTCTCTTCTTTCCCTTCAGTCCAGCTTTCCCTTGTTTTTCTCTCCGTTGCATAATTGCAGCCGCTCTCCGTTGGTCCCTCTCTTCTGGCCAAAAACTCAGAAGGCTCAGAAAGTCCCACCATTACTATGACTTCAACTTTCCACAGTATGTGTGTCCTAGCAGAGGGAACACACAATCATCATAACAGTTAGCGTTCTCCTGTGATGTAACGTTCTTCACAGAGCACGAAGCCTTGTGGACATTAAAGGAAGAATGTGCGACACGTGACACATCAATGATCATAACTCCAGTGTGTGTGTGTGTGTGTGTGTGTGTGTGTGTGTGTGTGTGTGAGAGTCCTGACAGTGAGGGAGAAGCTGGAGTCCTGCTGGCTGTGTTGTAGTCAGAGCTGTGTTTACATGGCTCCTCCTCCTTGTGTATAAAAGCTGTTTGAGTCCAGAAGAAGAAGAACATACTCACTGATTATCTGGATGTTTTAGATCTCGCTCATTCTCTCATCACACTCTTTGTAACACCTCTTCTTTCCTTCAGAAGCTTTTTTAAGTGATCCGCGGGACTTTCAGGCTCAAGGACGGCACAAAAAGACTGCAGAGCTCTTTTCCAACTGTGCCGTCATACAGAGAGAATGACAGAGCTCTCTCCAGAGAAGCACAATCTCTGAGAGGAATCTGCCAAATACCTTCTCTACTCCAACCTCTCTGTGACAATAAATGATCAGTTAAATGAACGTTTAAAGAAGAAGAAAAAAATGATCCCTGTCACTATATTATTTTCATGTTTGCAGCTGTACTCACCTCTACCACACATCTGTATGTGTAAAATAACTTCACATAACTGTTTGTTTAAGCAGGACTCATGAATGAACATGTGCGCCCCTTTACTCGGCTTTTAGGATGAAACAGAAAGATAAGACTGAAGAGTGAAGCTACATGAACACACACATGATGAGGAAAAACAATTAAAAGACAATTAAAAGAACAAAACATGAACAAATGAAGAAATCTTTTCTGATTCGCTGAAATCTAGTGACGTCACGTCTCGGAAACCAGGAAGTCTCCGTTACAAACAACAGCGCGAAGTTTGGAAGCTGCTCCCCGAGCTGATTTTACTACATGGCTGATAAACCTTTAGAGTCTAAACTCAAGAGAAAGAAATCCTCAGTGGAGGATCTTCAGTCTCCGAGAGGAACACCGAGGAGGAGAGCTGTGGTCCCCGGTGAGAGGAGAGCTGTGGTCCCCGGTGAGAGGAGAGCTGTGGTCCCCGGTGAGAGGAGCGCGGAGCCCGGCAGGTGTGTGCGCTGTTTGAACCCCCGGGAGATAAAGGTCTCTGTGAGAGACTGCAGGTTTCTAGATCATTCGGCTTATTGATAATCTATTAAAACGAAACAGATGAAACAATAAACACAGCAACATTAGAAAGGTGAATGTGTAACTCATTCAGAAGCAGGTTTGTTTGTTTGTTTGTTTGTTTGTGTTTGTAATGAAAGTTAAACGTTTTATTTATCACATCATTTATGAACGTTATGAATAAACTACGGTAGCCCTGAAGGACAACTGTATTTCATGATAAAAATATTTAGTGTAACATTGAATAATTTAATTTCCTGCAAAATACATCTGATTTCTGGATTTATTTTTTATTTTTTGTGGCGTGAGACATTTTTTGGATGTTTTATTGACCTTTAGAGCCACTGTAAGTATCTCACACAGCAGAGCCGATCCTGCAGTACCTGCAGTGTCCACTAGAGGCTGGCTGCAGTACCTGGAGTGTCCACTAGAGGCTGGCTGCAGCAGCACAGGAAGTCACATACACACCCATTCAAACAGCCTGTTTTTACAGCAGACATGAACATGTTTACAGCCTGCTTCAAAAAACCAAATAGGTGTGATTAGCTCATGTCTCCATCCACACACACACACACACACACACACACACACACACACAGACTCCTATCAGACCAGGATCCTCCTCAATGCGAGTCCACATCTCGAAGCACTGCAGCGTCCTGAACTCGTCTCCTGCTCAGAACCAACAGAACCAACAGAACCAACAGAACCTGAGCGAACAAGCGTGAAAGTGACGGCCCAGCGGGAGCGTTCGGTTTGACAGGAGTCCAAATGAAGCGGTAACTTTCTGTGAGGCTAAATCTGGAGCTCTTTACGAAGGTCCTCGTGGAGACGCAGCGCTGGGAGCACGCTGGGAGAGGAGGTGCTGTACGTTACATGGAACACTACAGAGTCTTCATTAGAGCAGCGTTCAGGGATGAAGATGTCAGAGCGTCATTATGCAGCCATCACATGTTCACAGCTGTTGTTTCTGAAAACAGTTGACTTTTTTAATGCATGCAGCCCGGTCGGAGCGCCGTGTTTCTCTCCGTCTCTCTGGCTTTGACACAGAAGCACGCTGAGCATCAAAGAGGTGTTTCATAAATAATTTGATTGACAGATTAAAAATGCATACACGATCATTTAAGAAGCGAAAAGAGAGAGAAAACCCAAACGCCCCCCCCCCCGCTGCTTGTCAGAGGTTGAACGCATCGTGATGAACTCGTCAAAGGAAATGTTAAAATGCAACAGATTTCTTACGAGACGTCGAGTTCAGACACGCGGGACGAGTTACGATGGGGGGGGGGGGGGGGGGGTCTAAAACAGACAGCTCCCTGGATTCATCTGAAACAAAGACGTCAAAAGCTGACGAACACGCCTCCTCGTGTTTCACCTCTCTGCTTCAGATGACACTTTACTGTCCTGCCGTTCATCCATCCTGAAGTCAGGATATCTTCAGGGTCGTCGTTTTGAATGGGTGTGTATGTGACTTCCTGTGCTGCTGCAGCCT
>NW_027636510.1:20000-42500 GCF_947650265.1 Symphodus melops | reverse complement strand
CGGGGTGGATGTTGTGAAAGTCGAGCGCCTGTTCTCTGAACAGAGTGAAACAACACGCCCCCACCGACGGCCCAATGGCAACCAGGATGTCCCTCACACGGCAACCAAACTCTCTCACCATGGCGTCCACCGTCGCCATGGCAACCCCCATCAGGGTGCCTTTCCATCCTGGGGACAAAAAGAGCAGATGCAAAGTAAAGAACCTTGACACCTGAAGGAGTGGCGGTCTCACGTCTCTGATGTTCGTACCTGCGTGTGCGACTCCGACCGCTTTAGTCACGGGGTCGGCCAACAGGAGCGGCGAGCAGTCGGCTCCCGGGGCGGCGATGACCACGCTGCTCCAGTTTGTCACCATGGCGTCATAACTCTGCGGCTCCTCTTTCCCCAGAACCCAAACGTCAGCGGCGTGATTGACCTGTGTGACATCACAGATATGAAGCACTGATGTCTCTCGTCCGCCGTGGCGGCGAGCCGACGATGGACCGCCTTCTTCGTGTTTTTACTGTCGGAGTTCATCACGTAGCGTTCTCACACTCGTCATCGCACCTGAACGTACCTTAACCATACGGAACTGCTCAGGAGGGAACCCGGCGTGGAGGGCCAGGCGGCGTCTGTTCTCCGTCACCACGGCGACGGAGTCCCGCCTCCGGCTGCTGCTGAACAGGTTCAACGAGGACATGGTCGGGATGGAGGACACGCCGCCGCCACGCGTGCTGTAGCCATGACCGAAACATTCTGAGGAGAGAAACAAAGTGACCATCGACCTCCTCGTCACCCTGACAACGACCTTTAGTGACCTCTCCTTCCATGGAGGACATCAGGTCCAATGTTGGACGAGTTTCAGAGGCTCCAATAAACACGGCGTGAATAATAAACACGGCGTGAATAATAAACACGGCGTGAATGATAAACACGGCGTGAATAATAAACACGGCGTGAATGATGAACACGGCGTGAATAATAAACACGGCGTGAAGAATAAACACGGCGTGAAGAATAAACACGGCGTGAATAATTAGTGGAAGGTTTCTTTCATACACACCACTGATAGAGCAGTGGGAGCAACGTGTGGCTGAGAGGGGGATCGAACCCTCAACCTTACTGTACAGAGCCCCAGGTCACCTGAAGGCCACACGGATCAATGTGCAGACAGGTGATGACGTCATTTAACGTCATTGATTGAACTGACCTGGGATCAGTGAAGACCGGAGGACTCTTAGCTCCCCTCTCAGCGCCGGAAGCTGCTGCACAAACGCGGTCACGTCTTCTTCTACGTCAACAGGTGAGTGTGAGTGGGCGGGGTCTGTGCAGCTCGCACAGGTGAGGTCGACCTCCTTGTACTCGAAGGTGTACACGGCAGTGAAGAGAAGCTGCTGATACACCTGCAGCACCTGTCTGCCCCGGGGGGACGTGACGACCCGGACCGAGCTCAGGTCCAGCTGGTCCAGGGTCTCTTTAAACCGGGACAAACTTTCTGCTGTGGAGGCAGAGTCCAGCACGCATGCGCAGTCTCTCAGGTTGGAGGTGCAGGTGAAGTTCCGGTCCTCTCCGCACAGCAGGAAAAGTCGCGAGCCTGAAGCGGACTCCTCCCGCAGAGACTCACCTGTGCACGCGGGGCAGCCACCGTAGATCAGGTCTATGAGCACGAGCGCAGACATGACAGACACTAAGGGGGGGGGGGGGGACACTAACACACTGTATCAAGGGCTGAACGGGGGAAGCAGATTTATCAGACACAAATCGAAACTACAGCTCTGACACTTCCTACTCCCGCCCACATGCAACGTGGCCACGCCCACTCTGGAAACTCCTGACACGGGCTGGAAAGTCTGACCTGACCTGAGCCGGTCTCAAAAACAGGAAGAAGAAGTCCACGTGTGAACTTTAATGACGGATAGAAACTAAAAAAAACGTCTGAAAACTTTATTTAAAAAGCGTCTCTGTACAGCTGCAGCCTGTGTGTGAGGCTGAAGGCCTGCAGGTGTGAGGCAGGTATCAAACAGGAAGTCAGAGGAGTTTCCCCACTCAGCACTTCACCATCACACAACACGTCACACTGAGAATGTCCCCGTGAACTTCGGGGACATTTGTCCTGTTGTCCTGGAGTTTGAAGAGGAGGAAGTGTTGCTTTAAATCATTGAACAAAGCTTTCAAACCACGTGATCAGAGTTTAACACACAGACCTGAAACATCTGGACCTGAAGGACAGCTTCAGAGTCTTTACAGCTGCAGGGTCACATGACCACATGTGGTCTGTTCTGGGGTGTGAGCTGTTTGTGTCCATCAGACAGGTTTACAGAGATGAGCCCAGAATAAGTCACAATGATTCGAGTTTAGACTGCAGTACTCGTTTTAAACACTAGGGGGCAGAGTGTGATTGCACACTAACAGAGGTCAGAGAAGCGGCGCACTGACGGCTTTATCTTTAAATGTAATAATCTAAAGACTCTTTGTTGAAACATGAAATATGAGTGTCAGTGTGTCTCACATTGACACAGTCACTGTGAGTGTGTATTTAAAATGATCATCCTTTCACACTCTGATCTTATTTAGTCTGTATATCAGGCTTTCATTACCTCTTTATATGTTGATGTAAATGTTCATATTTAATGTTCACATTGTACAAAGTGAAATTCCTTGAGTGTTAAACAAACCTGTCTGACTCTGATTGTCCAGCAGGGGGAGCTGCAGGCCTCATATTCACATCTCCTCTTTATGTCTCATGAAATGAGTCTTTTAAAATGACCTGATTATTATATTGTATTAAGTCGTTGTATGTTAACAGTGCGCGTGCATGGCTCACATATGAGACATGATCATAGTGAGAGGAGGGTCACAAGCACGTGCACGTGTCTTTATTTCATCCTGATCCTTCTTACTGAATATCAGAGCTCAGGGTCTCCTCTGCACACTCTTCCGCTCGGTCCCGGCTGAAAGACCCGGACCCGGTCCTCGTGAACGCTCCCTCTCCCTCTCTCTCTCTCCCTCTCTCTCGGGGACGCGCCCTGGGTCCCGTTCTACCGGAGGCAGCGGTGGCAGAAGGAGGAGAGCTCGGTGTCTGCGCGCGGAGATGCACCGGAGAGCCTGAGAGCAAACACACACACACACACACACACACACACACACACACATTCACACGCGGAGCTCAACACCGACACACCGGGATTTATTGAAGCGGACAGTCCGGAGCTGCACGCGGATCTTTGACGGTAAGAGCGGCTCCGGTGTTATTTGTTCTGATGGCACGCGCCTGTCAGCCTGCTGATCGGTGCACGTGAAGCTCTCAGTCCATCACTCAGAGCTCGTCGTGCACGCGCAGGGTGTGAAGTGTGTCATGATGCTCGGTGTGTGTGTGTGTGAAGCTGAAGTGTGTTTTTTGTTGTTTATTGATCAGGAGGAATCTGTCCGCGTGCGCTCACCTTTTGTTCAACAGTTCAAAGTGTCAGAGCGCGTGCATCAGAGAGAGAGAGAGAGAGAGAGAGAGAGAGAGATGTTCAGTTAAAGAGAAGAAGTGTTGGTTTTTTTGTTCTTCTGCTTCTGGAAACATCTCTGTCAGGTTTTTATCACAGGTGATGTGCGCGCGTGAGATCAGCTGTTGTTTACCTGCAGCTGGACTGTGATGCAGGATGAGGGGGGGGGGGGTGATGGAGATCAGCTGTGCAGGAGGATGTCCTTGGTATGAAGTCACCTTGACGACCTGTCAGCTGACTCTGTTGCTCTGTGTGTGTGTGTGTGTGTGTGTGTGTGTGTGTGTGTGTGTGTGTGTGTGTGTGTGTGTGTGTGTGTGTGTGTGTGTGTGTGTGTGTGTGTGTGTGTGTGTGTGTGTGTGTGATGACTTCTTTCCGTAAACAGGTGTGTTTATTTAGAGGAAACATAATCCTCATAAACCTTCTTTAATACACAAACAGGAAGTGATGAAGTCAGTGTGAGTGTAACACACACGTTGATTCTTCTCTCACATGAACACTGAAAGAAAACAGGGTGGACTGTTTCATGTCCAGACTCACCTCTCTCCCCTGGTCCCAGGTGTTCTCAGGTCAGGTGGGACGTATGATCCCTTTGCGGCGCCGCTCGCACTCTGCACGGTGACAATGTCTGTCACGACGTTGTTGATGAAGAAATTCATAAAGTAAATCAAAGTCAAAATCACAGGAATGTTTTTGGGGCAGATTTTACAAACCGTCGATATTTAGGAAGGTTTAAATTATCACTCTCACAAACGGATCTCCATGCTGTCTCTGGTCACTTCCTGTCAGCACCTGTCCTCTGTCTCTGGTCACTTCCTGTCAGTACCTGTCCTCTGTCTCTGGTCACTTCCTGTCAGTACCTGTGCTCTGTCTCTGGTCACTTCCTGTCAGCACCTGTGCTCTGGTCACTTCCTGTCAGCACCTGTCCTCTGTCTCTGGTCACTTCCTGTCAGTACCTGTCCTCCGTCTCTGGTCACTTCCTGTCAGCACCTGAGCTCTGTCTCTGGTCACTTCCTGTCAGCACCTGTGCTCTGTCTCTGGTCACTTCCTGTCAGCACCTGTGCTCTGTCTCTGGTCTCTTCCTGTCAGCACCTGTGCTCTGTCTCTGGTCTCTTCCTGTCAGCACCTGTGCTCTGTCTCTGGTCTCTTCCTGTCAGCACCTGTCCTCTGTCTCTGGTCACTTCCTGTCAGCACCTGAGCTCTGTCTCTGGTCACTTCCTGTCAGCACCTGAGCTCTGTCTCTGGTCACTTCCTGTCAGCACCTGAGCTCTGTCTCTGGTCACTTCCTGTCAGCACCTGAGCTCTGTCTCTGGTCACTTCCTGTCAGCACCTGAGCTCTGTCTCTGGTCACTTCCTGTCAATACCTGTTTAAATGAGGAGTTCCTCGTTGTTGTCTTGCTGTCGATGTCGATGACTGCTTCATCGATAGATCTGCTCCGCGCTCGATGATTATTTCAGTCGTGTGTTCGATCAGCTCGTTTCCTCTTCGTCGCCTGCAGAGAGCCATGAAGATGGATTTCAGATCCTAAAGGTGTGACAGCGGCGTCCTGATGATGTCTGATGATGTTTACAGAGACCACCTGGTTGTATGATGCGTTTTGGGAGAAAGGACCATTGAGCAGCACAGCCCGTTAGTTCTGATTCTGCGTGCTGACTGTACATCTCACAAACACAATGTGGACTTTATTTATCAGTACACACGATAAAGGAACCTTCAGGGAGAGACACAGAGTACCTGTCCTCAAAGACAGGTGAGTTCATACAGTTAAACAGGCTCCTCCCCCCGACAACACAATCATCACAGAGCGTCTCTCATTGGAGGAGAGAGAGAAGGACATCAGTGTTCAGCCTCCTCAGATATCTTTTTAAACCACGTGACCTCAGGGATAATACACACACAGTACCAGCGAGTCGACCAATCAGAATCCAATGCAGCACAAGGCTGACCAATAACACAACATTTAAATACACCAATGACAGTCAGTCATTACCTCACAGGCTGATAGTAATGTGTGTGTGTGTGTGACCTCACAGACTGATAGTAAAGAGTGTGTGTGACCTCACAGACTGATAGTAATGAGTGTGTGTGTGTGTGACCTCACAGGCTGATAGTAATGTGTGTGTGTGTGACCTCACAGGCTGATAGTAATGTGTGTGTGTGACCTCACAGACTGATAGTAATGAGTGTTTGTGACCTCACAGGCTGATAGTAATGTGTGTGTGTGACCTCACAGACTGATAGTAATGAATGTTTGTGACCTCACAGACTGATAGTAATGAGTGTTTGTGACCTCACAGACTGATAGTAATGAGTGTTTGTGACCTCACAGACTGATAGTAATGTGTGTGTGTGTGACCTCACAGGCTGATAGTAATGTGTGTGTGTGTGTGACCTCACAGACTGATAGTAATGTGTGTGTGTGTGACCTCACAGACTGATAGTAAAGAGTGTGTGTGTTTGTGACCTCACAGGCTGATAGTAATGAGTGTGTGTGTGTGTGACCTCACAGGCTGATAGTAATGAGTGTGTGTGTGTGACCTCACAGGCTGATAGTAAAGAGTGTGTGTGTGTGACCTCACAGGCTGATAGTAATGAGTGTGTGTGTTTGTGACCTCACAGGCTGATAGTAATGAGTGTGTGTGTTTGTGACCTCACAGGCTGATAGTAATGTGTGTTTGTGACCTCACAGGCTGATAGTAATGAGTGTGTGTGTGTGTGACCTCACAGACTGATAGTAATGTGTGTTTGTGACCTCACAGACTGATAGTAATGAGTGTTTGTGACCTCACAGACTGATAGTAATGAGTGTGTGTGTGTGTGTGACCTCACAGACTGATAGTAATGAGTGTTTGTGACCTCACAGACTGATAGTAATGAGTGTTTGTGACCTCACAGACTGATAGTAATGAGTGTGTGTGTGTGACCTCACAGACTGATAGTAATGAGTGTGTGTGTGTGACCTCACAGACTGATAGTAATGAGTGTTTGTGACCTCACAGACTGATAGTAATGTGTGTGTGTGTGTGACCTCACAGACTGATAGTAATGAGTGTGTGTGTTTGTGACCTCACAGGCTGATAGTAATGAGTGTTTGTGACCTCACAGACTGATAGTAATGAGTGTGTGTGTGACCTCACAGACTGATAGTAATGAGTGTGTGTTTGTGACCTCACAGACTGATAGTAATGAGTGTGTGTTTGTGACCTCACAGACTGATAGTAATGAGTGTTTGTGACCTCACAGACTGATAGTAATGAGTGTGTGTGTGTGTGTGTGACCTCACAGACTGATAGTAATGAGTGTGTGTTTGTGACCTCACAGACTGATAGTAATGAGTGTTTGTGACCTCACAGACTGATAGTAATGTGTGTTTGTGACCTCACAGGCTGATAGTAATGTGTGTGTGTGACCTCACAGACTGATAGTAATGAGTGTGTGTGTGTGACCTCACAGGCTGATAGTAATGTGTGTTTGTGACCTCACAGGCTGATAGTAATGAGTGTGTGTGTGTGACCTCACAGGCTGATAGTAATGAGTGTGTGTGTGTGACCTCACAGGCTGATAGTAATGAGTGTGTGTGTGTGACCTCACAGGCTGATAGTAATGTGTGTTTGTGACCTCACAGGCTGATAGTAATGAGTGTGTGTGTGTGTGACCTCACAGACTGATAGTAATGAGTGTTTGTGACCTCACAGACTGATAGTAATGAGTGTGTGTGTGTGTGTGACCTCACAGGCTGATAGTAATGAGTGTTTGTGACCTCACAGACTGATAGTAATGAGTGTGTGTGTGTGACCTCACAGGCTGATAGTAATGAGTGTGTGTGTGTGACCTCACAGGCTGATAGTAATGAGTGTGTGTGTGTGACCTCACAGGCTGATAGTAATGAGTGTGTGTGTGTGACCTCACAGGCTGATAGTAATGAGTGTGTGTGTGACCTCACAGACTGATAGTAATGAGTGTGTGTTTGTGACCTCACAGGCTGATAGTAATGAGTGTGTGTGTGTGACCTCACAGACTGATAGTAATGAGTGTGTGTGTGTGACCTCACAGGCTGATAGTAATGAGTGTGTGTGTGTGACCTCACAGGCTGATAGTAATGAGTGTGTGTGTGACCTCACAGACTGATAGTAATGAGTGTGTGTGACCTCACAGACTGATAGTAATGAGTGTGTGTGACCTCACAGACTGATAGTAATGAGTGTGTGTGACCTCACAGACTGATAGTAATGAGTGTGTGTGTGTGACCTCACAGACTGATAGTAATGAGTGTTTGTGACCTCACAGACTGATAGTAATGAGTGGTTGTGACCTCACAGACTGATAGTAATGAGTGTGTGTGTGTGACCTCACAGGCTGATAGTAATGAGTGTGTGTGTGTGTGACCTCACAGGCTGATAGTAATGTGTGTTTGTGACCTCACAGGCTGATAGTAATGAGTGTGTGTGTGTGACCTCACAGACTGATAGTAATGAGTGTTTGTGACCTCACAGACTGATAGTAATGAGTGTGTGTGTGTGTGTGACCTCACAGGCTGATAGTAATGAGTGTTTGTGACCTCACAGACTGATAGTAATGAGTGTGTGTGTGTGACCTCACAGGCTGATAGTAATGAGTGTGTGTGTGTGACCTCACAGGCTGATAGTAATGAGTGTGTTTGTGTGACCTCACAGGCTGATAGTAATGAGTGTGTGTGTGTGACCTCACAGGCTGATAGTAATGAGTGTGTGTGTGACCTCACAGACTGATAGTAATGAGTGTGTTTGTGACCTCACAGGCTGATAGTAATGAGTGTGTGTGTGACCTCACAGACTGATAGTAATGAGTGTGTGTGTGTGACCTCACAGGCTGATAGTAATGAGTGTGTGTGTGTGACCTCACAGGCTGATAGTAATGAGTGTGTGTGTGACCTCACAGACTGATAGTAATGAGTGTGTGTGACCTCACAGACTGATAGTAATGAGTGTGTGTGACCTCACAGACTGATAGTAATGAGTGTGTGTGACCTCACAGACTGATAGTAATGAGTGTTTGTGACCTCACAGACTGATAGTAATGAGTGTTTGTGACCTCACAGACTGATAGTAATGAGTGTTTGTGACCTCACAGACTGATAGTATTGAGTGTGTGTGTGTGACCTCACAGGCTGATAGTAATGAGTGTGTGTGTGTGTGTGACCTCACAGGCTGATAGTAATGAGTGTGTGTGTGTGTGTGACCTCACAGACTGATAGTAATGAGTGTTTGTGACCTCACAGACTGATAGTAATGAGTGTGTGTGTTTGTGACCTCACAGACTGATAGTAATGTGTGTTTGTGACCTCACAGGCTGATAGTAATGAGTGTGTGTGTGTGACCTCACAGACTGATAGTAATGAGTGTGTGTGTGACCTCACAGACTGATAGTAATGAGTGTGTGTTTGTGACCTCACAGACTGATAGTAATGAGTGTGTGTGTGTGTGACCTCACAGACTGATAGTAATGAGTGTGTGTGTGTGTGTGACCTCACAGACTGATAGTAATGAGTGTGTGTGTGTGTGACCTCACAGACTGATAGTAATGAGTGTGTGTTTGTGACCTCACAGACTGATGGTAATGAGTGTTTGTGACCTCACAGGCTGATAGTAAAGAGTGAGTGTTTGTGACCTCACAGACTGATAGTAATGTGTGTTTGTGACCTCACAGGCTGATAGTAATGTGTGTTTGTGACCTCACAGGCTGATAGTAATGTGTGTGTGTGTGACCTCACAGGCTGATAGTAATGAGTGTGTGTGTGTGACCTCACAGGCTGATAGTAATGAGTGTGTGTGTGTGACCTCACAGACTGATAGTAATGAGTGTTTGTGACCTCACAGGCTGATAGTAATGAGTGTTTGTGACCTCACAGGCTGATAGTAATGAGTGTGTGTGTGACCTCACAGACTGATAGTAATGAGTGTTTGTGACCTCACAGACTGATAGTAATGAGTGTGTGTGTGTGTGTGACCTCACAGGCTGATAGTAATGAGTGTGTGTGTGACCTCACAGGCTGATAGTAATGAGTGTGTGTGTGTGACCTCACAGGCTGATAGTAATGAGTGTGTGTGTGTGACCTCACAGACTGATAGTAATGAGTGTTTGTGACCTCACAGACTGATAGTAATGAGTGTGTGTGTGTGACCTCACAGGCTGATAGTAATGAGTGTGTGTGTGTGACCTCACAGACTGATAGTAATGAGTGTGTGTGTGACCTCACAGACTGATAGTAATGAGTGTGTGTGACCTCACAGACTGATAGTAATGAGTGTGTGTGTGACCTCACAGACTGATAGTAATGAGTGTGTGTGTGACCTCACAGACTGATAGTAATGAGTGTGTGTGTGTGTGTGTTTGTGACCTCACAGGCTGATAGTAATGAGTGTGTGTGTGTGACCTCACAGACTGATAGTAATGAGTGTTTGTGACCTCACAGACTGATAGTAATGAGTGTGTGTGTGTGTGACCTCACAGACTGATAGTAATGAGTGTTTGTGACCTCACAGACTGATAGTAATGAGTGTGTGTGTGTGACCTCACAGGCTGATAGTAATGAGTGTGTGTGTGTGTGTGTGACCTCACAGACTGATAGTAATGAGTGTTTGTGACCTCACAGACTGATAGTAATGAGTGTGTGTGTGTGACCTCACAGGCTGATAGTAATGAGTGTGTGTGTGTGTGTGACCTCACAGACTGATAGTAATGAGTTGAGGTTAGTCATGGATTCCTCGGAGGCAGAGGGACACAGACACCGTCCTCGTCATCCTCGTCTTCATCATAAACAGGCTGTGTGCGTCTGTAGACGCACGGCTACAGCATCAGCTGAATCACCCAACCGTGTCTGCAGAAATCTGACACCTGCACCGCCGCAGGCCGAGCGAGCCGGGGGGCGGAGTCTGTGTGTGTTCGACACCTGAGGGGATTACAGCGGCTGTGTAACCCTGCAGATCTCCTAGCAGGCCTCGGGGAGTGCAGGGACAACACACACACACACACACACACACACACACACAGCGCCATGTTGTCGTGTGCTTCCAGCTTCATAATGTGATTATTTGTCATCACACTCAGTGCTGACCTCACACTGCAGCAGGCGGCGAGCAGCGAGCTGTGAGCAGAGATTCACATCCAAAGGAAAAACTCACGAGAGACTAACCCACCAGCACAGGAGTGTGTGTGTGTGAGTGTGTGAGCGTGTGTGTGAGCGTGAGTGTGTGTGTGAGCGTGTGTGTGTGTGTGAGCGTGTGTGTGTGTGTGAGCGTGTGTGTGTGTGTGAGCGTGTGTGTGAGTGTGAGTGTGTGTGCGTGTGAGTGTGTGTGCGTGTGTGTGTGTGTGAGTGTGTGTATTGATCCAGGGATTGATGATTCAGACACATTTCTCTCTCTGGCTCCTCTCAGCTGTTTTACCTCCTCTGTCTGATCTGTTAAACTCTGAGGCGCACACACACACACACACACACACACAAGCTATCCAGCGTTGGTAGATATTTCCTGCCAGCGTTTTTCTCTGGGTGACCGGGGGAGGACGACATCAAACAGGCCTGCTGTTGCCATGGTGACTTCAGACGCTGTCAGAACGATCGGGGTCTGAGACTGATTAGGTGTTTGCTGCTGGATGATCTGATCTGAACAATCAAATCATTTATGAACAACTACCAGATTTTTAATTAACATCAAAGTGAATCAGCGAAAAAAAAAGTCATCATCATTAAAGAAAATACACAAATGATTCATGTCATCTGACTGTAATATATGAGCTCCATAAAGACACACACACAGAGACACACAGAGCGTGTGTGTGTGTGTGTGTGTGTGTGTGTGTGTGTGTGTTTCTAAGATGTGGACTGGAGCTCGGTCGGCTGCTCCTGACTGTCGCTGTGAAGCACTCTGTGCTCGTCTGCTTCTCCTTCTCTTTGTTTTTATCGAGCTGACAAACTGACATCTCATGCTGGATCAGTGCAGCGTCACTCTGCTCGTCATCCTGACGCCACCATCTCAGAGGCTCCTCTGTCCTGAACCCCAGCTCTGAGTCCTTCCACAGTTTGAGTTCCAGCCAATGAGAAACAGCTCGCACTCCAACAATGTGTTCAGCAGCTCTGTGATCGTTTCCTTCTGTCTGAGCGTGTGAACGCTGCTTCTGTGTGTGCAGCTTGCTACTGTGCTGCAGGGACGCAGGTCAACACGTGCTGCGGCCATACATCTGAGTTAGCCCTCAAATGTGCAGAGGTCAGAGGTCAGAGGTCAGGTCAGCAGGGCTTTGTGTCATCATACTCGACAAACAGTGTGTGTAAAGTATTCATACAGTCTATGACGTCTCTGTTTATCATCCAGCCCCATCAGGGGATAACAAAGGGTAGTGTAAGCTTTCATTGGCTCATCAGTGTGATGGAGGCGGGGTTAAAGGAGGATGTGTGGGAGGGGCTTAATGTGAGCTGGGGTCCAGGTGTGTGTGTGTGTGTGTTTAGATAAGCTGCAGGCTCTTCCTATTGAGCCAAATGAAGAAGGATGACACACACACACACACACACACACACACACACACAGGGTTAAATGCAGGTTATTGTGGAGTGTGTGACATGATGTTTATCTCTGTTGATTGATTGTGTTGGATAAACCAAACATTCATTCACATCAACACGCAGAGGAGAGACATTGTGTGTGTGTGTGTGTGTGTGTGTGTGTGTGTGTGTGTGTGTGTCTGTGTGTGTGTGTGTCTGGTATGAATTAGACTCTCTTGGCTCTGCTGAGGTTTGTCTTGTAGTCTGGATGATTCTGTGATGTGACAGCAGAGATGATTCTGGTCGATCTGAAAGCAGCTCGGGCAGCGTCATGACGCTCCTCTCTCACTGACGGTCACTCCACTGCAACGCTTCGGCTCAAGGTGGCGCCGGAGCACTCAGCTCGCCACTGTGTTCGGTATAATATTTAGTTTTTCCTTTTATTTTCCGTAGGTTACACGATCGTTGAAGTATCCTCAATGGATGCACCTGATTGGATAGTGTGTGCGGTTGCTGGACTCACCATTCTTGTCCGGCGAGCGCCCCAAAACCTCTCTTCAAACGTGCCGCAAAGATCCCATAATGCATTGCACGACTGCCACCCCAGAATAGAAAACTTCAAGACGCTGTCCGTCATCAGAACCAGTGAAGTGGTATCAGTGTGACATCACAGTTTCATCACAGTGACATCACAGTTTCATCACAGTGAGCGATGAGATTTTGTTGCAAAGTAGTCGGCTGCAGTTACACACACACACACACACACACACACACACACACACACACACTGCAGTTATACACACACACACACACACTGCAGTTATACACACACACACACACACACACACTGCAGTTATACACACACACACACACACACACTGCAGTTATACACACACACACACACACACACACACACTGCAGTTATACACACACACACACACACACACACACACACACACACACTGCAGTTATACACACACACACACACACACACACACACACACACACACACACACTGCAGTTATACATACACACACACACACACACACTGCAGTTATACACACACACACACACTGCAGTTATACACACACACACACACACACTACAGTTATACACACGCGCACACACACACACACACTACAGTTATACACACACACACACACACACACACACACACACACACTACAGTTATACACACACACACACACACACACACACACTACAGTTATACACACACACACACACACACTACAGTTATACACACACACACACACACACACACACACTACAGTTATACACACACACACACACACTACAGTTATACACACACACACACACACACACACTGCAGACACACACACACACACACTGCAGACACACACACACACACTGCAGAACCACACACACACACACTGCAGACACACACACACACACACTGCAGACACACACACACACACACACACACACACACACACACACACACACACACACACACACACACACACACACACACACACACACAAGAAGGAGAAGGAGAAGGAGCAGCGAGTGTTTGAGACCTTTTCAGAAGGTCAGGAAGGATTCATGTAAACAGAACCTCCGACCCCTGGAAGTCTATAAACAGCTATCAGCCTCTGCTTCATCTCAACTCCTACTCTGAGCTCCACTGACCAGCTATCGTCCAATCACACGGCTCCATTCAACACACGCTTCCACTTCCATCTTTGTGTTCCTTTAACTGTGGGCATGAAAGACACACTGTGTGTGTGTGTGTGTGTGTGTGTGTGTGTGTGTGTGTGTCTGTGTGTGTCTGCAGTGTGTGTGTGTCTGCAGTGTGTGTGTGTGTGTGTGTGTGTCTGCAGTGTGTGTGTGTGTGTGTGTGTGTGTGTCTGCAGTGTGTGTGTCTGCAGTGTGTGTGTGTGTGTGTCTGCAGTGTGTGTGTGTGTGTGTGTGTCTGCAGTGTGTGTGTGTGTCTGCAGTGTGTGTGCAGTGTGTGTGTGTGTGTCTGCAGTGTGTGTGTGTGCAGTGTGTGTGTGTGTCTGCAGTGTGCAGGACGCTCGTGTGGTGTTGGTGAGACGTCAGAGTTCATCACTCAACCTTTCTGTGTGCAGCCGGAGGGCGAACAAAGAGAGAGAGAGAGAGAGAGAGAGAGAGAGAGAAGACAAAGGTTAAATAGGCCACATCTCTTCTTCTGTGGCTCGTAGAGCATTGGCTAAAGTGCTTCTATCTAATGCAGCTCTTTGAAATTGCACGCCGCTTTATGTGCACAAAGAACCACAGCTGAAAAATACAATACTGTTCACTCAGACTCTTCTGTTCTTCAAGTGATTTAGCCAAAGAGTCAAAATTCATCCTGGACTTTGTGTTCTGATGTCGTTGACTTGCTGGATCTTCTTCTGTACACTAACAGCTTTCATATTACATATAAGGGCAGATCAGGAATCAGTTTATCTCAGAAATGAGCCACAAATATCTTTCAAACGCAAAGTGAGACAAAGAGGCCGGAGAGGAGCCGCGATCTATGATCCTGAAGAACATCTCCGTCTGCAGCCCAAAGTCTGAATATCAGAGTCCTGCATGGTGACCTTTAAACAACCACAGGGAACATCAGATGTACCCCAGCCTTCGGATCACATCCACAGAGACAGGACTGAGGTCTCAGAGGACACAGTTCAGGAAACTGTCTGCCTTCCCCAGGAATTCATCTCATATGATCAGTTTGGCGGTTTATGAACAAGGCCAGCTTCAAAGCACACCAAACTGCCCTGTCTATGTGGGACATTTAATCGAACATCAGCTGCAGATGGTTAAAAATAAACGTTGTTTTTTTCATTTTTCTTTAACCTTTAGTGATCCAAGAAAAGTCCCATTAATGTTAAAAACCTTTTTTTAAGGGTAAATAAAATATGAGTAAAAATCTTGAAATCAGTTTGTTAATGTTCAGCTGACACACAGAGGACAGAGAGAGAGGAGGTGTTTTTACTCTGGTGTAGTCAATGCATTTTATCCCCCAAGCCTTTGAGTTATCAGGTTGCTAAGCAACAGGAGAGAACCAGCTCTTGTGTGGGTGTGTTTGTGTCTTTGCTAAGTTTGTTAATTGGTCAAATCGATCGTCCACTGAGCTCCGACATGGACACCAGAGACCCACCTAAACCTGCTGCAGACGTTACAGCCTGTTTACCTGCTGCAGACGTTACAGCCTGTTTACCTGCTGCAGACGTTACAGTCTGTTTACCTGCTGCAGACGTTACAGTCTGTTTACCTGCTGTAGACGTTACAGTCTGTTTACCTGCTGCAGACATTACAGCCTGTTTACCTGCTGCAGACGTTACAGCCTGTTTACCTGCTGCAAACGTTACAGCCTGTTTACCTGCTGCAGACGCTACAGCCTGTTTACCTGCTGCAGACGTTACAGCCTGTTTACCTGCTGCAGACGTTACAGCCTGTTTACCTGCTGCAGACGTTACAGTCTGTTTACCTGCTGCAGACGTTACAGCCTGTTTACCTGCTGCAGACGTTACAGCCTGTTTACCTGCTGCAGACGTTACAGTCTGTTTACCTGCTGCAGACGTTACAGCCTGTTTATCTGCTGCAGATGTTACAGCCTGTTTACCTGCAGCCTGTTTACCTGCTGCAGACGTTACAGCCTGTTTACCTGCTGCAGACGTTACAGCCTGTTTACCTGCTGCAGACGTTACAGCCTGTTTACCTGCTGCAGACGTTACAGTCTGTTTACCTGCTGCAGACGTTACAGCCTGTTTACCTGCTGCAGACGTTACAGCCTGTTTACCTGCTGCAGGCGTTACAGCCTGTTTACCTGCTGCAGACGTTACAGCCTGTTTACCTGCTCCAGACGTTACAGCCTGTTTACCTGCTGCAGACGTTACAGTCTGTTTACCTGCTGCAGACGTTACAGCCTGTTTACCTGCTGCAGACGTTACAGTCTGTTTACCTGCTCCAGACGTTACAGCCTGTTTACCTGCTGCAGACGTTACAGCCTGTTTACCTGCTGCAGACGTTACAGTCTGTTTACCTGCTGCAGACGTTACAGTCTGTTTACCTGCTGCAGACGTTACAGCCTGTTTACCTGCTGCAGACGCTACAGCCTGTTTACCTGCTGCAGACGTTACAGCCTGTTTACCTGCTGCAGACGTTACAGTCTGTTTACCTGCTGCAGACGTTACAGTCTGTTTACCTGCTGCAGACGTTACAGCCTGTTTACCTGCTGCAGACGTTACAGCCTGTTTACCTGCTGCAGACGTTACAGTCTGTTTACCTGCTCCAGACGTTACAGCCTGTTTACCTGCTGCAGACGTTACAGCCTGTTTACCTGCTGCAGACGTTACAGCCTGTTTACCTGCTGTAGACGTTACAGCCTGTTTACCTGCTGCAGACGTTACAGTCTGTTTACCTGCTGCAGACGTTACAGCCTGTTTACCTGCTGCAGACGTTACAGCCTGTTTACCTGCTGCAGACGTTACAGTCTGTTTACCTGCTGCAGACGTTACAGTCTGTTTACCTGCTGCAGACGTTACAGTCTGTTTACCTGCTGCAGACGTTACAGCCTGTTTACCTGCTGCAGACGTTACAGCCTGTTTACCTGCTGCAGACGTTACAGTCTGTTTACCTGCTGCAGACGTTACAGCCTGTTTACCTGCTGCAGACGTTACAGCCTGTTTACCTGCTGTAGACGTTACAGCCTGTTTACCTGCTGCAGACGTTACAGTCTGTTTACCTGCTGCAGACGTTACAGTCTGTTTACCTGCTGCAGACGTTACAGTCTGTTTACCTGCTGCAGACGTTACAGCCTGTTTACCTGCTGCAGACGCTACAGCCTGTTTACCTGCTGCAGGCGTTACAGCCTGTTTACCTGCTGCAGACGTTACAGTCTGTTTACCTGCTGCAGACGTTACAGCCTGTTTACCTGCTGCAGACGTTACAGTCTGTTTACCTGCAGACGTTACAGTCTGTTTACCTGCTGCAGACGTTACAGCCTGTTTACCTGCTGCAGACGTTACAGCCTGTTTACCTGCTGCAGACGTTACAGTCTGTTTACCTGCAGACGTTACAGCCTGTTTACCTGCTGTAGACGTTACAGCCTGTTTACCTGCTGCAGACGTTACAGCCTGTTTACCTGCTGCAGACGTTACAGCCTGTTTACCTGCTGCAGACGTTACAGCCTGTTTACCTGCTGCAGACGTTACAGCCTGTTTACCTGCTGCAGACGTTACAGCCTGTTTACCTGCTGCAGACGTTACAGCCTGTTTACCTGCTGCAGACGTTACAGCCTGTTTACCTGCTGCAGACGTTACAGCCTGTTTACCTGCTGCAGACGTTACAGCCTGTTTACCTGCTGCAGGCGTTACAGCCTGTTTACCTGCTGCAGGCGTTACAGCCTGTTTACCTGCTGCAGACGTTACAGTCTGTTTACCTGCTGCAGACGTTACAGCCTGTTTACCTGCTGCAGACGTTACAGTCTGTTTACCTGCAGACGTTACAGTCTGTTTACCTGCTGCAGACGTTACAGTCTGTTTACCTGCTGCAGACGTTACAGTCTGTTTACCTGCTGCAGACGTTACAGCCTGTTTACCTGCTGCAGACGTTACAGTCTGTTTACCTGCTGCAGACGTTACAGTCTGTTTACCTGCTGCAGACGTTACAGTCTGTTTACCTGCTGCAGACGTTACAGTCTGTTTACCTGCTGCAGACGTTACAGCCTGTTTACCTGCTGCAGACGTTACAGCCTGTTTACCTGCTGCAGACGTTACAGCCTGTTTACCTGCTGCAGACGTTACAGTCTGTTTACCTGCTGCAGACGTTACAGTCTGTTTACCTGCTGCAGACGTTACAGTCTGTTTGCACCTTTAACTGTTTCAGTAAATGTTGAATTTACAGATTCTTGTCATTCCTCAGTGTGTGTGTGTGTGTGTGTGTGTGTGTGTGTGTGTTTGTTTGTTTGTGTGTTAGCATGCAGCTCTTGCCTCAACATAAATATGTATTTCCCGCTGACACCATCAGTGCGGAGAAAAATGTAAGCGTAACATTCATCTCTGTCTCCATCCCCCCGCTCCTCCATCTCTTCTTCCCCCGCTCCCCCCGCTCCTCCTCCCCCTCCTCCTCCCCCGCTCCCCCCGCTCCTCCTCCCCCTCCTCCTCCTCCTCCCCCTCCTCCTCCTCCTCCTCCCCCTCCTCCCCCTCCTCCTCCTCCTCCCCCCCCTCCTCCTCCTCCTCCTCCATGGTTCAGGTTTGTTTCTCGTGTTGGAGCCTGCAGGGCCGCAGAGAAAAGAAACACGTCTCACTCCCACATCCTCTTATCTCTCTTTCTAATTTTTTCACACCCTTGCATGCACACTCTCTCTCTCTCTCACACACACACACACACACACACACACACACACACACACACACACACACACACACACACACACACACACACACGCTGTGATGCATGCACAGCAGTGCAGTGATATTCAGCTAAAAGGGGGATGGTTTAAATTTTAATGGCTTGTGCAGGAGGAGGCCAATATTTCATTGGAAACACTCGGGTGCACAGGGCAAAATCTATAATCCTCTTTATTGGAGGGAGTCTCCATGGACGTCCTGTGGGAATGTGTGTGTGTGTGTGTGTGTGTGTGTGTGTGTGTGTGAGATGGAGCTGCTGTGAAATCTCTTTGTTCTCATTCAGAGTTTTTACTGTTGCAGCTCTCAGGGATAATCAGCTGTGTGCACAATGATGGCTTATTCTATCAATTTAATTTGAGCTGAACATGAAGAGGTGATATTTCTCTTTGCGTGTGTGTGTGTGTGTGTGTGTGTGTGTGTGTGTGTGTGTGTGTGTGTGATTTGTGTGTGTATTTATAGGACTGTGCTGTAATTGGACATGATGAAAGCCAGAGTTGCGTTGAGTGGTGAACAGCAGCAGGTCCTCCTCCTCTGACAGCTCCTAATGTGACGGATGATGTATATGCTGTGTGTGTGTGTGTGTGTGTGTGTGTGTGTGTGTGTGTGTTGGTTTGTTAGCTTTACATTAGAGGACATTTTCAGTTTTCTCTCTTTTATTGATGCTGATGTAAAGGGAGTGTGCGCCCACAAAAATCTCTTTTATCAGGAGTCCAAGTCATGAAATGCAACACATTGAACCACAGTCACTAAATAGATACACACACATATATATATATACATATATATATATATATATATATATACAGATACAGTATGTATATATATATATATATATACATATATACAGTATGTATATAAAGAATGCAAAGATATACAAACAATACTGACTAGTTGTTTAAAGAACAAAAAGGCTCCAACAGCACAAACAGCACGACCCAGAGGTCAAAGGTCAGGGACTGAATTAGCTGAGGAGACACCTAGCAGACAGCTAGCAGCTGCCACCTGTCACTCAAAGAGGCCACGCCCCCTAAGTCTACATCCATTTAAATCTTAATGTCATGTAAACAGGTGAGTTATAAAACATTCAGCCCGCACAGAGAAGAGAGAAATTAACTCCAGAGACCCAAACCGTTTTCACACCAGACTTTACCATAGAGCTCTATGGAGACTGACTCACTGCAGGAGACAGACTCTAGTGGACACTGGAGGAACTGCAGCTGTGAAGTTGGACATTTTAACATAGAGCTCTATGGAGACTGACTCACTGCAGGAGACAGACTCTAGTGGACACTGGAGGAACTGCAGCTGTAAAGTTGGACATTTTAACATAGAGCTCTATGGAGACTGACTCACTGCAGGAGACAGACTCTAGTGGACACTGGAGGAACTGCAGCTGTAAAGTTGGACATTTTAACATAGAGCTCTATGGAGACTGACTCACAGCAGGAGACAGACTCTAGTGGACACTGGAGGAACTGCAGCTGTAAAGTTGGACATTTTAACATAGAGCTCTATGGAGACTGACTCACTGCAGGAGACAGACTCTAGTGGACACTGGAGGAACTGCAGCTGTAAAGTTGGACATTTTAACATAGAGCTCTATGGAGACTGACTCACTGCAGGAGACAGACTCTAGTGGACACTGGAGGAACTGCAGCTGTAAAGTTGGACATTTTAACATAGAGCTCTATGGAGGCTGACTCACTGCAGGAGACAGACTGTAGTGGACACTGGAGGAACTGCAGCTGTAAAGTTGGACATTTTAACATAGAGCTCTATGGAGACTGACTCACTGCAGGAGACAGACTCTAGTGGACACTGGAGGAGCTGCAGGTTTTGGCGTTTTTGTTTGGTCCCAGTCACACATGGGCATACCTCAGTGGTTCTGAAGGTCAACGGCACAAACACTTCACCACATGGTTTTGTGTTTCACTAAATCCCTTTGCATTTGGTGAAATCTTTGCAGTTGACCCTCAGGGCCACCGTAGCATCATCAGTGGATATTGGCATACCCTGAAGCTGAGCTGGTGAAGAAGCATGACTGATGAAAGGGAGAGCAGAAGAAGAAGCTGAGTCTTTTTCCAAGGTCAGAACAGATTGATTAAAATGCGTCTGTTCAGGTTCTTCATGTGCAGCACAGAAAAGAGACACAGTCAGCTCGTCCTCTGCTGCAGGAAACACACTCTGACATCTCTTCTTCTCCTGTTTATACACGGCTGAATCTATTTATAAATCACCTGAGCAGGAGGGGTCTGTGACACTGCTGGCTGCCGAGGAGGACGGACGATCCTTTGTGTTTGAGAACGAGGCAGACGCTTCATGACTCCCTCTCTAAAGCGGACCGACCGCTCAGGCAGCTTCATTTTAAAACACCTCTTCATCCAATGATGGGGATTAAAAGCGTAGAGCGTGTTCCTGTGTTCTGCAGGCTAACGTTCTCTTCTCCTCTGCTGGTGTGGAGTCTGGCTGAGAGGCTGCAGCAGCTCCTCACAAACTATTTCAATAACACAATAATGGTTTTTCTTCCCTCTGCAAATTCCAAACATCTGCAGCCTCCAGCTTCTCAGCATGAAGATGGAGGAGCTAATATATTCAGGTTTCCACTGGTTACACAAAGCAACACATGTTTGACATTTTCTGCATCCAGTCAGTTGAGCAATAATGAGATTATTCAATAATGAGGATTATTGCTGTGTTTTCACTCAGTGCTGCAGCCAGCTGTCCAGGAAACTCTCAGACAGACGTTTTAGAAACAAATCAAATCAATGTGAGACACATGGATCCAAGCGGAGCTCTCCTCTGCATGCAGGTGAAATCCTCCGAGCAGCTCCTCCTCTGCCTGCTGCTTCTCCTCTCTCTCTCTCTCCGTGTCATTAACGGTGATTTATACGAGGGCTCGCAGGAACACGCCGGTGCCAATAGGTGGGATGTGGGTACACGGCCCCCCCCTCCCCTCACCTGCTCCTCGGAGCCAGTGATTGATCAACACGAACACAACCAGGAGCAGACGGCCACACTGAGGAAACACACACAAACACACAATTAGAGTGTGTTTTTGTTCAGCAGACAATAGCTATTGTGTGTGTGACGAATGCAGAGAGTCATCTGAGCAGACTGGAGCTTTATTTTGAAAGGACCACAGCAGCTCTCAGTCTGTGTTCAGTATTTCTCTGCAGCCTGACAGCTGATACAAACACACCTCATCCACTCTCTGCTCGTGTTCACACAGACGGTGATGTTTGGACCTGACTCCTCATGTCCACTTCAGAGCGTCCTGCGTCCTGCGTCCTGCGTCCTGCGTCCTGCGTCCTGCGTCCTGCGTCCTGCGTTCTGCGTCCTGCGTCCCGCCTGCAGAGACAAAGTCTCCCTCTGACATGTCAGTGTTTGGTCTAAAGGCTGCAGCGTCCTGTGAAGCAGTCCTGCAGACACACCCACTGCTGTAGAGTCATCTCTGCACACACACACACACACACACACACACACACACACACTGACGTGCTTCATTAAATCACAGCTCAGAGACTCGTCTCGTTCAGCAGTATGCAGATTTATTCTGTCATTAGCATAACAAATGAGTTCAGGAGATGAAGAGCAGACAGAAGAAGAATGAAAGCAGCTCTCCTGCTGCTCAGGTGTGTTCTCACTCACTCAGGTAAACGGTGTCAGGACTCACTCCGCGCACTTTAACCAGCTGTTAGCACACACACACACACACACACACACACACACACACACACACACACACACACACACACACAACTCCTTCATACAGATGTTCAGTTTTTATCCAGACTTCATCAGGAGTGTGAAACGTGCTGATGATGCAGTGTGTGTGTGTGTGTGTGTGTGTGTGTGTGTGTGTGTGTGTGTATGTGTGTGTGTGTGTGTGTGTGTGTGTGTGTGTGTGTGTGTGTGTGTGTGTGTGTGTGTGTGTGTGTGTGTGTGTGTGTGTGTGTGTGTGTGTGTGTGTGTGTGTGTGTGTGTGTGTGTGTGTGTGTGTGTGTGTGTGTGTGTGTGTGTGTGTGTGTATGTGTGCAGAGAGGAGCTGCTGGAAGCTGAACTGGTTCATTCTGGTCTGGACTGTGCTGGCTTGGCTCTGCTCTGTCTTTGCCATATGGG
>NW_027636510.1:15000-17500 GCF_947650265.1 Symphodus melops | reverse complement strand
AGGAGAGGAAGCACACATCAGGTCACATCAGGGTCAATGAAGACCTTAGATTATATCTTATCTGAGGACCGGCTCACATGTTGACTCATCCAAACTCCAGCTGGCTGCACGTTCCACACGAGATCTCACAGAATCTCACGTGATCAAACGGGACTTCAGGAGGCAGGCTGCCCGGCTTGGCACTGACTTTGACTGACAGATTTTTAGACCAATCAGTGTTTCAGAAATGTTGTTCTGTGTTGTTGGTTAAAACCCGGGACGGGGACTGTCCAGAACCAGGACATGTCCGTGTTTGTATATCACTGTGGGGACTCGGGACTCGACGATTGGACAAGCTATGTAACACTGAGACGCAGACCGAGAAGCTAACCGCTAACTCAAGCTAACTGATCATCATGCTAACAGGCTAAAGCTAGTCCTTTATTAGCATTCAAACTGCAGCTAGAGCTAGCAGGCTGTGTGTTCTGCAGCTTGTTAGCTTAGCATAATGCTGCAGGTAGACAGACTGGACCCAAACGGCCCCCGCACAAGCAGCACGCCGTGTCACCGTGACGCACGTCCTTTGGATAAACGCTGCCTCTGACCCTCACCCGGCCAGCAGACACACGTGATGAGGACGAGACTGCAGCGTCTTTTCTTCTCTACTTATTCAAACGTCCTCGGGGAGCGTTCACCTCGGGTTTCTCTCTCGCTCTGCGTCTCGTCCTGCGGTCGGTGATTTCATGTCTGGACCAGCTGCTGCCTGCCATCCAGCTGAGGGAAAATATGACATCTCCTCCTCCCTCCATGAAACCCGAGCGCCAACACATCCAAGCTGCTTTTCCTCTCATTAAAGAGTCACAGACAGAAACCAGGAAGTCCCCATCCTGCACGTTCAGCTCGCTGTGCTTAAAGTGCGAGAGGTGATCTGTAGGACGCAGCTCGGCGTCTCTGTGCCTTCCTGGTGAATAATTGAATTCAGTGAGCTTCGACCTTCAGACGTCCTCTGAGCGTTCCCCGTCCAGCTCTCCTGTTCCTCGTGCGATGGGAGGACAGAAACCATGCTGACGCTCCGTAAAGGGAGGAGAAGAAGACCTGCTGAAGACAGTGGCGTCGGTGGCGTGCACGCAGTCTTCGGCTGTGCGCTGGTCGTAGAGGTTATTAAAGGTCACTCGCTCGCGGTGTCGACTTCACGAAGGACGAGAAGGCAAACTGAGACACGTGCTGCTCGTCCTGTTTTAGACGAGTTGATGGTTGAGAAATGTGTAAGCTCTAAGATGTCGTGTGTCGGTGATGTGTGTGTCCTCCGGTGAGCGGACGCCGTGTCACATCCATGAATGTGTTCATGCAGAAGAAGGTCAGCCGTGTTAGCAAACCGCCGGTCTCTCCGCTACACGTGTCTCGCCTCTGGAAGAATGTCTCCTCAGAGTCCGGCTCCTTCATTTATATTTCAGACACAGCAGGATGTGAGCGCCAAGAGAGCGATGGGAGGAGCCATCTCAAAGCCCCCAGGTGCATGCTGGGAGAGAGCAGGTCAGAGTTGACTGATCCGCTTCCAGAAGTCACATGATGACGTGTGATTCTACCATCTCTGAAGACGGCACCGAGGCCGGGTCACGATGTGTCTCAAAGGTCAAAGGTCACGGCATGTAAACTAAAGTATGACGTTGTATGATCTTGGTTAACACACGCTGAGTCATGATTGGTTAACACACGCTGAGTCATGATTGGTTAACACACGCTGAGTCATGATTGGTTAACACACGCTATGTCATGATTGGTTAACACACGCTGAGTCATGATTGGTTAACACACGCTGAGTCATGATTGGTTAACACACGCTATGTCATGATTGGTTAACACACGCTAAGTCATGATTGGTTAACACACGCTAAGTCATGATTGGTTAACACACGTTGAGTCATGATTGGTTAACACACACTGAGTCATGATTGGTTAACACACGCTAAGTCATGATTGGTTAACACACGCTAAGTCATGATTGGTTAACACGCTAAGTCATGATTGGTTAACACACACTGAGTCATGATTGGTTAACACACGCTAAGTCATGATTGGTTAACACACACTGAGTCATGATTGGTTAACACACACTGAGTCATGATTGGTTAACACACGCTGAGTCATAATTGGTTAACACACGCTGAGTCATGATTGGTTAACACACGCTGAGTCATGATTGGTTAACACACGCTGAGTCCTGGCGTGTCTCACACTCAGGCGTCGGGATGTTTAAAGTCCAAGATGTCATCATCATCATGTTTGAAGGCTCCGCCCCCTCGTGTGCAGGTGAGGTGGGTGGGGTCACTAGAGGGCGCTGTGGTGAGTGTGTGTTGACGGCTCAGCTGAAGATCAACAGAAGAAACACAAAGAGAAACCAGCGTGTGCGACACAGACATGTGTTCTATTGTAGCTCCTGAATATCAGCCTGTTATCCCCGCCCCCCTGCCCCCCCACGCTCTCTTTGATCCGTCACAATAAACCTGAGCACGCGGCGCCC
>NW_027636510.1:2500-12500 GCF_947650265.1 Symphodus melops | reverse complement strand
CTTCACACTGCATCACATGAAGGTCCATCATTAACCCTTAGTGTGCCTTCACACTGCATCATATGAAGGTCCATCATTAACCCTTAGTGTGCCTTCACACTGCATCATATGGTCCATCATTAACCCTTAGTGTGCCTTCACACTGCATCATATGGTCCATCATTAACCCTTAGTGTGCCTTCACACTGCATCACATGGTCCATCATTAACCCTTAGTGTGCCTTCACACTGCATCACATGGTCCATCATTAACCCTTAGTGTGCCTTCACACTGCATCACATGGTCCATCATTAACCCTTAGTGTGCCTTCACACTGCATCATATGGTCCATCATTAACCCTTAGTGTGCCTTCACACTGCATCACATGGTCCATCATTAACCCTTAGTGTGCCTTCACACTGCATCACATGGTCCATCATTAACCCTTAGTGTGCCTTCACACTGCATCACATGAAGGTCCATCATTAACCCTTAGTGTGCCTTCACACTGCATCACATGGTCCATCATTAACCCTTAGTGTGCCTTCACACTGCATCACATGAAGGTCCATCATTAACCCTTAGTGTGCCTTCACACTGCATCACATGAAGGTCCATCATTAACCCTTAGTGTGCCTTCACACTGCATCACATGGTCCATCATTAACCCTTAGTGTGCCTTCACACTGCATCACATGAAGGTCCATCATTAACCCTTAGTGTGCCTTCACACTGCATCATATGAAGGTCCATCATTAACCCTTAGTGTGCCTTCACACTGCATCACATGGTCCATCATTAACCCTTAGTGTGCCTTCACACTGCATCACATGGTCCATCATTAACCCTTAGTGTGCCTTCACACTGCATCACATGGTCCATCATTAACCCTTAGTGTGCCTTCACACTGCATCATATGAAGGTCCATCATTAACCCTTAGTGTGCCTTCACACTGCATCATATGAAGGTCCATCATTAACCCTTAGTGTGCCTTCACACTGCATCATATGAAGGTCCATCATTAACCCTTAGTGTGCCTTCACACTGCATCATATGAAGGTCCATCATTAACCCTTAGTGTGCCTTCACACTGCATCACATGAAGGTCCATCATTAACCCTTAGTGTGCCTTCACACTGCATCACATGAAGGTCCATCATGAACCCTTAGTGTGCCTTCACACTGCATCATATGGTCCATCATTAACCCTTAGTGTGCCTTCACACTGCATCACATGGTCCATCATTAACCCTTAGTGTGCCTTCACACTGCATCACATGAAGGTCCATCATTAACCCTTAGTGTGCCTTCACACTGCATCATATGAAGGTCCATCATTAACCCTTAGTGTGCCTTCACACTGCATCATATGGTCCATCATTAACCCTTAGTGTGCCTTCACACTGCATCATATGGTCCATCATTAACCCTTAGTGTGCCTTCACACTGCATCACATGGTCCATCATTAACCCTTAGTGTGCCTTCACACTGCATCACATGGTCCATCATTAACCCTTAGTGTGCCTTCACACTGCATCACATGGTCCATCATTAACCCTTAGTGTGCCTTCACACTGCATCATATGGTCCATCATTAACCCTTAGTGTGCCTTCACACTGCATCATATGGTCCATCATTAACCCTTAGTGTGCCTTAACACTGCATCACATGGTCCATCATTAACCCTTAGTGTGCCTTCACACTGCATCATATGAAGGTCCATCATTAACCCTTAGTGTGCCTTCACACTGCATCACATGAAGGTCCATCATTAACCCTTAGTGTGCCTTCACACTGCATCACATGAAGGTCCATCATTAACCCTTAGTGTGCCTTCACACTGCATCATATGGTCCATCATTAACCCTTAGTGTGCCTTCACACTGCATCATATGGTCCATCATTAACCCTTAGTGTGCCTTCACACTGCATCACATGGTCCATCATTAACCCTTAGTGTGCCTTCACACTGCATCACATGGTCCATCATTAACCCTTAGTGTGCCTTCACACTGCATCACATGGTCCATCATTAACCCTTAGTGTGCCTTCACACTGCATCATATGGTCCATCATTAACCCTTAGTGTGCCTTCACACTGCATCACATGGTCCATCATTAACCCTTAGTGTGCCTTCACACTGCATCACATGGTCCATCATTAACCCTTAGTGTGCCTTCACACTGCATCACATGAAGGTCCATCATTAACCCTTAGTGTGCCTTCACACTGCATCACATGGTCCATCATTAACCCTTAGTGTGCCTTCACACTGCATCACATGAAGGTCCATCATTAACCCTTAGTGTGCCTTCACACTGCATCACATGAAGGTCCATCATTAACCCTTAGTGTGCCTTCACACTGCATCACATGGTCCATCATTAACCCTTAGTGTGCCTTCACACTGCATCACATGAAGGTCCATCATTAACCCTTAGTGTGCCTTCACACTGCATCATATGAAGGTCCATCATTAACCCTTAGTGTGCCTTCACACTGCATCACATGGTCCATCATTAACCCTTAGTGTGCCTTCACACTGCATCACATGGTCCATCATTAACCCTTAGTGTGCCTTCACACTGCATCACATGGTCCATCATTAACCCTTAGTGTGCCTTCACACTGCATCATATGAAGGTCCATCATTAACCCTTAGTGTGCCTTCACACTGCATCATATGAAGGTCCATCATTAACCCTTAGTGTGCCTTCACACTGCATCATATGAAGGTCCATCATTAACCCTTAGTGTGCCTTCACACTGCATCATATGAAGGTCCATCATTAACCCTTAGTGTGCCTTCACACTGCATCACATGAAGGTCCATCATTAACCCTTAGTGTGCCTTCACACTGCATCACATGAAGGTCCATCATGAACCCTTAGTGTGCCTTCACACTGCATCATATGGTCCATCATTAACCCTTAGTGTGCCTTCACACTGCATCACATGGTCCATCATTAACCCTTAGTGTGCCTTCACACTGCATCACATGAAGGTCCATCATTAACCCTTAGTGTGCCTTCACACTGCATCATATGAAGGTCCATCATTAACCCTTAGTGTGCCTTCACACTGCATCATATGGTCCATCATTAACCCTTAGTGTGCCTTCACACTGCATCATATGGTCCATCATTAACCCTTAGTGTGCCTTCACACTGCATCACATGGTCCATCATTAACCCTTAGTGTGCCTTCACACTGCATCACATGGTCCATCATTAACCCTTAGTGTGCCTTCACACTGCATCACATGGTCCATCATTAACCCTTAGTGTGCCTTCACACTGCATCATATGGTCCATCATTAACCCTTAGTGTGCCTTCACACTGCATCACATGGTCCATCATTAACCCTTAGTGTGCCTTCACACTGCATCACATGAAGGTCCATCATTAACCCTTAGTGTGCCTTCACACTGCATCATATGGTCCATCATTAACCCTTAGTGTGCCTTCACACTGCATCATATGGTCCATCATTAACCCTTAGTGTGCCTTCACACTGCATCATATGGTCCATCATTAACCCTTAGTGTGCCTTAACACTGCATCACATGGTCCATCATTAACCCTTAGTGTGCCTTCACACTGCATCATATGAAGGTCCATCATTAACCCTTAGTGTGCCTTCACACTGCATCACATGAAGGTCCATCATTAACCCTTAGTGTGCCTTCACACTGCATCACATGAAGGTCCATCATTAACCCTTAGTGTGCCTTCACACTGCATCACATGAAGGTCCATCATTAACCCTTAGTGTGCCTTCACACTGCATCACATGAAGGTCCATCATTAACCCTTAGTGTGCCTTCACACTGCATCACATGAAGGTCCATCATTAACCCTTTAGACCTCAGCAGACCGATGTCCACTTCTCTTTCTTTTGTCTTTTAAAAACACTTTGATTTAAACACCCAAAATGTCCCGTCGCTCAAAAGCTCCAACAAATATTAAAGAGACTGTTCAGATTCTTTGTCCTGACAATGTGTGTGTGTGTGTGTGTGTGTGTGTGTGTGAGTGAGACTCTGTTATTTACTCTCAGCGTCTCTGTGTCTCATGTTTCCGATCACACAGCGGCTCAGATTTCCAAACGGCGTGTCGATCCAGTCCGTCCCCGTCCAGAGAGCTGGGGCGCCACGTCCTGGCGTAGTGTCAGCGCCGTCACCTGTTCGCTCCTGAAGCCATGTTGTGCTGACTCTATGTTCCATTCAGACCTGTGTGCAGCGTGTGTGTGTGAGCGTTCAGCGTGCTGCAGGTACTGAGACGGGCTGACGTGTGTGTTAACACGCCTCCTTTCATTTAGACTCTCTGTCTGCTGACGATGAACTCCACCCAGTCCAACACACACACACACACACACACACACACACACACACACACAGTGAGGAGGTCATTGACCCACATTCACACATGGTTACTTTCAGATTTATAACATGTGATCAACTCGCTGCGTTTTCCACCTCAGAGTCTGAACATCAGCCGACAGGCTGAGCAGGGAATGTCAGGGTAATGTATATTTAATTTAACCTTTAACACACACACACGCAGAAACACACACACACAAACCCACAGAAGAACACACACACACACACACACACACACACACACACAGCATCAGTGGTTTGGATCGAGTAACTTCCAGAAATCTGATGAGAGATCCAGATGTTTTGGCTTTCAGCTCAGTGTGTGTGAGTGTGTGTGTGAGTGTGTGTGTGTGTGAGTGTGTGTGTGTGTGTATGTGTGTGTGTGTATGTGTGTGTGTGTGTGAGAGTGTGTGTGTGAGTGTGTGTGTGTGAGTGTGTGTGTGTGTGTATGTGTGTGTGTGTTTCAGGAGGTTAAAGGGGGAGAAGGGAGTGTCGTGCTCACACTTTGGAGTTCATGTCTTGGTGCTTTATATAAATATGTATTTATCTTTTTTTAAACTCTGCTCTGAGCTTAAAGACTTTTTACCACTTTCTGTTTGAAGTGATTTCCCAGCATGCTCCTGGTGGAAGAAAATCAGAGTCCACGCATGACGATCGTTTTATTCACATCAACCTGACCCCTGAGGGTCAGCACTTCCTGTTTTAGAGTTCTGGTCCTGCTTCTGCTTCTGGTCCTGCTTCTGGTCCTGGTTCTGCATCTGGTTCTGCTCCTGTTCCTGGTTCTGGTTCTGCGTCTGCTTCTGGTCCTACTTCTGGTTCTTGTTCTGCTTCTGGTCCTGGTTCTGGTTCTGGTTCTGGTCCTGATTCTGGCATTTCACTGTGTTGTTTTAATGGTTTCGATGCCTTGCTGAACGCTGTCTTTAACACTGTCCGTAGGTGTGAATGTGAGTGTGGATGGTCTCTACATGTCAGCCTTGTGATTGGCTGTTGACCTGTCCAGAGTGTAACCCCGCCTCTCGCCCAATGACAGCTGTGATTGGCTCCAGCACATGTTAGGTAATGGATGGATGTTTGATTGTGCAGCACGATGGTTGTGCTGCGTTTGATGTCCTCTGTGACTCCGTTTGATTGGTTGACGATCGTCTGCTTCCTGTTGTCTGGATGTTATTTGTCTCTGATCGTCTGCTTCCTGTTGTCTGGATGTTATTTGTCTCTGATCGTCTGCTTCCTGTTGTCTGGATGTTATTTGTCTCTGTCGTCTGCTTCCTGTTGTCTGGATGTTATTTGTCTCTGTCGTCTGCTTCCTGTTGTCTGGATGTTATTTGTCTCTGTTGTCTGCTTCCTGTTGTCTGGATGTTATTTGTCTCTGTCGTCTGCTTCCTGTTGTCTGGATGTTATTTGTCTCTGTCGTCTGCTTCCTGTTGTCTGGATGTTATTTGTCTCTGTTTTCTGCTTCCTGTTGTCTGGATGTTATTTGTCTCTGATCGTCTGCTTCCTGTTGTCTGGATGTTATTTGTCTCTGATCGTCTGCTTCCTGTTGTCTGGATGTTATTTGTCTCTGTTGTCTGCTTCCTGTTGTCTGGATGTTATTTGTCTCTGATCGTCTGCTTCCTGTTGTCTGGATGTTATTTGTCTCTGATCGTCTGCTTCCTGTTGTCTGGATGTTATTTGTCTCTGTCGTCTGCTTCCTGTTGTCTGGATGTTATTTGTCTCTGATCGTCTGCTTCCTGTTGTCTGGATGTTATTTGTCTCTGATCGTCTGCTTCCTGTTGTCTGGATGTTATTTGTCTCTGTCGTCTGCTTCCTGTTGTCTGGATGTTATTTGTCTCTGTTGTCTGCTTCCTCTTGTCTGGATGTTATTCGTCTCTGTTGTCTGCTTCCTGTTGTCTGGATGTTATTTGTCTCTGATCGTCTGCTTCCTGTTGTCTGGATGTTATTTGTCTCTGTCGTCTGCTTCCTGTTGTCTGGATGTTATTCGTCTCTGTTGTCTGCTTCCTGTTGTCTGGATGTTATTTGTCTCTGATCGTCTGCTTCCTGTTGTCTGGATGTTATTTGTTTCTGATCGTCTGCTTCCTGTTGTCTGGATGTTATTTGTCTCTGATCGTCTGCTTCCTGTTGTCTGGATGTTATTTGTCTCTGATCGTCTGCTTCCTGTTGTCTGGATGTTATTTGTCTCTGTTGTCTGCTTCCTGTTGTCTGGATGTTATTTGTCTCTGATCGTCTGCTTCCTGTTGTCTGGATGTTATTTGTCTCTGATCGTCTGCTTCCTGTTGCCTGGATGTTATTTGTCTCTGTTGTCTGCTTCCTGTTGTCTGGATGTTATTTGTCTCTGATCGTCTGCTTCCTGTTGTCTGGATGTTATTTGTCTCTGTCGTCTGCTTCCTGTTGTCTGGATGTTATTTGTCTCTGATCGTCTGCTTCCTGTTGTCTGGATGTTATTTGTCTCTGATCGTCTGCTTCCTGTTGTCTGGATGTTATTTGTCTCTGATCGTCTGCTTCCTGTTGTCTGGATGTTATTTGTCTCTGTTTTCTGCTTCCTGTTGTCTGGATGTTATTTGTCTCTGATCGTCTGCTTCCTGTTGTCTGGATGTTATTTGTCTCTGATCGTCTGCTTCCTGTTGTCTGGATGTTATTTGTCTCTGATCGTCTGCTTCCTGTTGTCTGGATGTTATTTGTCTCTGTGATTGGAAACATCATGTTAAAGCAGGATTTGATTCACAGCGTCTGACGTGACAGCTGTCCTCCGTGTGTTAACACTGATACTGTTTACCGAGCCAATCAGACGCTTTGAACAGCTGTTTACAAAGTCAGCCCAGCAGGAAGTGATCAGGTCCTTTAATGTGGGACAAAAACACGTAACCAGCTCGTCTGGTGTAGAAGTCCATCTCAGGAGGCTTTCGAGGGATGTGAGCGACAAAACGTCAAACATGAGTTGAATTTTATGTTCAGGTCTGATTCTGTGAGACCCTGAGTTTGGTCCTGGTCCTGGTCCTGGTCCTGGTCCTGGTCCTGGTCCTGTTATCCTAAGCGTGCTGTGTGTCTGCGGCTCTGAGAGCTCAGAGGAGGCAGCCGGAGAGTTCTGTCACTTTTAGTTTTCTCTGATTGTAATTAGAGGAGACGCGAGCAGACGGCGCCGCCTCGGCCCGCTGCTTCTGTCAATCAGCCCGTTTAGCATGAGGATTATACAAGACTGGGAACACACACATACACACACACACACACACACACTTTGTTCTCATTGTTCATTTATTTTCAGATTCTTCCTCCGCACTTCCTCATTAATTAATTCTTCTCATTTAATTTTCCTTAATCAGAGATTCTAAATGTTCATTAGCGTTCTTGTGCACACTTCGGTCCAGACTATGAGGACACACACTGACAGTCATGGAGACTGTCCACGTTAGCGTGACCCTCGATCAGCTGCAGTCTCAAAGAAAAGGCTGATGATGGTTTCATGATGTTAACGCTCCTGTGCTCATCTTTACGAATCGTCTTCTCCACCTTTCATCTGCGTGGTCAGCCCTGTGACGCTCACGCAGCGTGCTGAGCTGCCGGCGTGTCCACGCGCTCAGTTAACAAAGATCTGTACGAGTTGCTGCTGATAGAGAGAAGACTTGTTTCAAACCTGCGACTGAGCAGCGCCCCCTGGAGCCTGAACATCTGTACAGGCGGACTCTGACTGCACAGTGCTCAGATGGTCATATCAGACGCACTGTTATCGAAGAGTCGTCATGGAAACCAGAAAACTGGAGGGTTTGGATTGACGTTCATGACCTCCTACATCCTGTGATGTAGATAATGCAGTTGTGTGAATCACAGTATGGTAACAATGATGCTGCGTCATGAAAGCTTCAGTGAGCAGCAGAACGCAGCGTTAAACTGTTTACACTTAGCGTGAACGTAAAGTGGAGACGGAGAAAATGGACCTTTAATAAAAACACACAGAATCTGCTGCTGCTGTTGAAGGTTTCACTGCAGAGGTTACACACACACACACACACACACACACACAGTGATTATGAGTCTTATAATAGCAGCCTCTACCATCAAAGTGTGAATGTGACGGTGTGACCTGCGGTGTGAAAATGTGTTGAGTCGTCAGAGGACGATACAAGCTCGAGTCCTTTTATTGAACTTTCTGTTTATATTCTGTTTCTGTAGATTGGATCAGCTACCGTATGTTTCTTTGTTTGTATTTGTGCTCAAAAATGTTAGCATGCCCTCATTTCTGTCTGCCAGGGAATCGTAAATATTCATAGTCAGGACATATCTTCTGTGTGTGTGTGTGTGTGTGTATGAATGTGTGTGTGATGCTAATTGGTGGGTCCTGCAGAGTCGGCTGTGAGCGACAGAAGGTGTTTAAAATGCAGAGAGCGGTCACGGCTGGAGGAATGCTAGCTACAGAACACTCTCTCCCTTTGCTGCTGCTCTTTTTTTTTTCCTCTCTTCCTCCCCCCTCTCTCCCTCTTATCCCCTCCCCCCTTTTCCTCTCTCTTTCCTTGTCCCTGTTTCCTGTCTCCTCTCTCTCTCTGTGACACCATCTGGTCATTCTCTGTGACACAGTGCTGTCGCCTGCTGGAGGCTCTGCCACACACACACACATACACACAGACCTGTGAAGTGTGTAATACCGCCTCGGTGTGCTGTGAAATATTAAATACTGCACACCTCCTGATATAATCCTGTTTGAAATCAGCTTTACATCAAACCCTCACAGCAGTTCAGTTCTCTGCACACGTACATGTTTACAAACGTTACACTCGTACATGTTTACAAACGTTACACTCGTACATGTTTACAAACGTTACAGACGTACATGGTTACAAACGTTACACTTGTACATGTTTACAAACATTACACTCATACATGTTTACAAACGTTATACTCGTACATGTTTACAAACGTTACACTCGTACATGTTTACAAACGTTACACATGTACATGTTTACAAACGTTACACATGTACATGTTTACAAACGTTACACATGTACATGTTTACAAACGTTACACACGTACGTGTTTACAAACGTTACACACGTACATGTTTACAAACGTTACGTACATGTTTACAAACGTTACACATGTACATGTTTACAAACGTTACACATGTACATGTTTACAAACGTTACACTCGTACATGTTTACAAACGTTACACATGTACATGTTTACAAACGTTACACGCGTACATGTTTACAAACGTTACACACGTACATGTTTACAAACGTTACACACGTACATGTTTACAAACGTTACACTCGTACATGTTTACAAACGTTACACTCGTACATGTTTACAAACGTTACACATGTACATGTTTACAAACATTACACATGTACATGTTTACAAACGTTACACACGTACATGTTTACAAACGTTACACATGTACATGTTTACAAACGTTGCACGTACATGTTTACAAACGTTACACACGTACATGTTTACAAACGTTACACACGTACATGTTTACAAACGTTGCACGTACATGTTTACAAACGTTACACACGTACATGTTTACAAACGTTACACTCGTACATGTTTACAAACGTTGCACGTACATGTTTACAAACATTACACATGTACATGTTTACAAACGTTACACATGTACATGTTTACAAACATTACACATGTACATGT
>NW_027636511.1:42500-59003 GCF_947650265.1 Symphodus melops | reverse complement strand
GTTGATGACGTGATGATGACGTGATGATGACGTGTTGATGACGTGATGATGACGTGTTGATGACGTGTTGATGACGTGATGATGTGTTGATGACGTGTTGATGACGTGATGATGTGTTGATGACGTGATGATGACGTGATGATGACGTGTTGATGACGTGTTGATGACGTGATGATGACGTGTTGATGACGTGATGATGACGTGTTGATGACGTGATGATGACGTGTTGATGACGTGTTGATGACGTGATGATGACGTGTTGATGACGTGTTGATGACGTGATGATGACGTGTTGATGACGTGTTGATGACGTGATGATGACGTGTTGATGACGTGATGATGACGTGTTGATGACGTGTTGATGACGTGATGATGACGTGATGATGATGTGATGATGACGTGATGACGTGATGATGACGTGATGATGACGTGTTGATGACGTGATGATGACGTGATGATGACGTGTTGATGACGTGATGATGACGTGTTGATGACGTGATGATGACGTGTTGATGACGTGATGATGACGTGTTGATGACGTGATGATGACGTGTTGATGACGTGTTGATGACGTGTTGATGACGTGATGATGACGTGTTGATGACGTGTTGATGACGTGTTGATGACGTGTTGATGACGTGATGATGACGTGATGATGACGTGTTGATGACGTGTTGATGACGTGATGATGACGTGTTGATGACGTGATGATGACGTGATGATGACGTGTTGATGACGTGATGATGACGTGATGATGACGTGTTGATGACGTGTTGATGACGTGATGATGACGTGTTGATGACGTGTTGATGACGTGATGATGACGTGTTGATGACGTGATGATGACGTGTTGATGACGTGATGATGACGTGTTGATGACGTGTTGATGACGTGTTGATGACGTGTTGATGACGTGATGATGACGTGTTGATGACGTGATGATGACGTGTTGATGACGTGATGATGACGTGTTGATGACGTGTTGATGACGTGATGATGACGTGTTGATGACGTGTTGATGACGTGATGATGACGTGTTGATGACGTGATGATGATGTGATGATGACGTGATGATGACGTGATGATGACGTGTTGATGACGTGATGATGACGTGATGATGACGTGTTGATGACGTGATGATGACGTGATGATGACGTGTTGATGACGTGTTGATGACGTGATGATGACGTGTTGATGACGTGTTGATGACGTGATGATGACGTGTTGATGACGTGATGATGACGTGATGATGACGTGATGATGACGTGTTGATGACGTGATGATGACGTGTTGATGACGTGATGATGACGTGATGATGACGTGTTGATGACGTGATGATGACGTGTTGATGACGTGTTTATGACGTGATGATGACGTGATGATGACGTGATGATGACGTGTTGATGACGTGATGATGACGTGTTGATGACGTGATGATGACGTGTTGATGACGTGATGATGACGTGATGATGACGTGTTGATGACGTGATGATGACGTGTTGATGACGTGTTGATGACGTGATGATGTGTTGATGACGTGATGATGACGTGATGATGACGTGTTGATGACGTGTTGATGACGTGATGATGACGTGTTGATGACGTGTTGATGACGTGATGATGACGTGTTGATGACGTGATGATGACGTGTTGATGACGTGATGATGACGTGTTGATGACGTGTTGATGACGTGATGATGACGTGTTGATGACGTGTTGATGACGTGATGATGACGTGTTGATGACGTGTTGATGACGTGATGATGACGTGTTGATGACGTGATGATGACGTGTTGATGACGTGTTGATGACGTGATGATGACGTGATGATGATGTGATGATGACGTGATGACGTGATGATGACGTGATGATGACGTGTTGATGACGTGATGATGACGTGATGATGACGTGTTGATGACGTGATGATGACGTGTTGATGACGTGATGATGACGTGTTGATGACGTGATGATGACGTGTTGATGACGTGATGATGACGTGATGATGACGTGATGATGACGTGTTGATGACGTGATGATGACGTGTTGATGACGTGTTGATGACGTGTTGATGACGTGATGATGACGTGTTGATGACGTGTTGATGACGTGTTGATGACGTGTTGATGACGTGATGATGACGTGATGATGACGTGTTGATGACGTGTTGATGACGTGATGATGACGTGTTGATGACGTGATGATGACGTGATGATGACGTGTTGATGACGTGATGATGACGTGATGATGACGTGTTGATGACGTGTTGATGACGTGATGATGACGTGTTGATGACGTGTTGATGACGTGATGATGACGTGTTGATGACGTGATGATGACGTGTTGATGACGTGTTGATGACGTGTTGATGACGTGATGATGACGTGTTGATGACGTGTTGATGACGTGTTGATGACGTGTTGATGACGTGATGATGACGTGATGATGACGTGTTGATGACGTGTTGATGACGTGATGATGACGTGTTGATGACGTGATGATGACGTGATGATGACGTGTTGATGACGTGATGATGACGTGATGATGACGTGTTGATGACGTGTTGATGACGTGATGATGACGTGTTGATGACGTGTTGATGACGTGATGATGACGTGTTGATGACGTGATGATGACGTGTTGATGACGTGATGATGACGTGTTGATGACGTGTTGATGACGTGTTGATGACGTGTTGATGACGTGATGATGACGTGTTGATGACGTGATGATGACGTGTTGATGACGTGATGATGACGTGTTGATGACGTGTTGATGACGTGATGATGACGTGTTGATGACGTGTTGATGACGTGATGATGACGTGTTGATGACGTGATGATGACGTGTTGATGACGTGATGATGACGTGATGATGACGTGATGATGACGTGTTGATGACGTGATGATGACGTGTTGATGACGTGATGATGACGTGATGATGACGTGTTGATGACGTGATGATGACGTGATGATGACGTGATGATGACGTGTTGATGACGTGATGATGACGTGATGATGACGTGATGATGACGTGTTGATGACGTGATGATGACGTGATGATGACGTGATGATGACGTGATGATGACGTGATGATGACGTGATGATGACGTGATGATGACGTGTTGATGACGTGATGATGACGTGATGATGACGTGATGATGACGTGATGATGACGTGTTGATGACGTGATGATGACGTGTTGATGACGTGATGATGACGTGTTGATGACGTGATGATGACGTGATGATGACGTGATGATGACGTGTTGATGACGTGATGATGACGTGATGATGACGTGTTGATGACGTGATGATGACGTGATGATGACGTGTTGATGACGTGTTGATGACGTGATGATGACGTGTTGATGACGTGTTGATGACGTGATGATGACGTGTTGATGACGTGATGATGACGTGTTGATGACGTGATGATGACGTGTTGATGACGTGTTGATGACGTGATGATGACGTGTTGATGACGTGTTGATGACGTGATGATGACGTGATGATGACGTGTTGATGACGTGTTGATGACGTGATGATGACGTGTTGATGACGTGTTGATGACGTGTTGATGACGTGATGATGACGTGTTGATGACGTGTTGATGACGTGTTGATGACGTGTTGATGACGTGATGATGACGTGATGATGACGTGTTGATGACGTGTTGATGACGTGATGATGACGTGATGATGACGTGATGATGACGTGTTGATGACGTGTTGATGACGTGATGATGACGTGTTGATGACGTGATGATGACGTGTTGATGACGTGTTGATGACGTGATGATGACGTGTTGATGACGTGTTGATGACGTGTTGATGACGTGATGATGACGTGTTGATGACGTGTTGATGACGTGTTGATGACGTGATGATGACGTGATGATGACGTGTTGATGACGTGATGATGACGTGTTGATGACGTGATGATGACGTGATGATGACGTGATGATGACGTGTTGATGACGTGTTGATGGCGTGATGATGGCGTGATGATGACGTGATGATGACGTGATGATGACGTGATGATGACGTGTTGATGACGTGATGATGACGTGATGATGACGTGATGATGACGTGATGATGACGTGTTGATGACGTGTTGATGACGTGATGATGACGTGATGATGACGTGATGATGACGTGATGATGACGTGTTGATGACGTGTTGATGACGTGATGATGACGTGTTGATGACGTGATGATGACGTGTTGATGACGTGTTGATGACGTGATGATGACGTGTTGATGACGTGATGATGACGTGTTGATGACGTGTTGATGACGTGATGATGACGTGTTGATGACGTGATGATGACGTGATGATGACGTGATGATGACGTGTTGATGACGTGATGATGACGTGTTGATGACGTGATGATGACGTGTTGATGACGTGTTGATGACGTGTTGATGACGTGATGATGACGTGTTGATGACGTGTTGATGACGTGATGATGACGTGTTGATGACGTGATGATGACGTGTTGATGACGTGTTGATGACGTGTTTATTAACACACACGTGTTCATAAAGTTTACAAACATCCATCTGACCTCTCTCTCCTCAGACTCCTCGGTCAGCTGGACGACACAGAGACGGCGTTCGACGACTTCTGGGAACGCCACCGCACCAAGCTGGAGCAGTGTCTGCAGCTGCGACATTTTGAGCAGCGCTTCCGTGAAGTGAGTCGAGCTGCATGCTGGGAAATGTAGTCTGAACACGCCGTGTTTCTAAAGCAGGACTGATCATGTGCGTGTGTTCAAGGTGCGAGGCCAACTTGATGCAACATCAGAGCGCCTGTCCGGCTTCTCAGAGGTCAGCGTTAACCCCGCCCACGGCGAGCACGTCCTCCGAGAGCTCAGCGGCCATGAAAGCAAAGCCTGTGTACGACACACACACACACACACACACACACACACACACACACACACACACACACACACACACACACACACACACACACACACACACACACACACACACACACACACACACACACAACACTTTCACCTTGAAGCCGTGTGGCTAATGACATCATCAATGTGATGACCTTAGCCCCTCCCCCTCTCATCACACCGTCTCTGTGTTCCCACAGGACGTGCTGGACGGCGCCCTGTCGCTGGCCAGTGAGGGCGACCTCCTGATAGAGAACTCGCACTACGCCGAGGACTCCATCAGGCCCAAGTGCAGCGAGCTGCGAGGAGCGTGCGAGGAGATCAGCTCCACGCTGAGGAGCAAGAAGAACCTCCTCCTCCGAGCCATGGAGCTGCACCAAGCTCTGGAGAAGGTACGAAGACGCCACGAGCGAGACGCGTGACCATGAGCGAGACGCGTGACCACGAGCGAGACGCGTGACCACGAGCGAGACGCGTGACCACGAGCTGTGATCCAACATTAAACCCATGACTGTCCCCGCAGGCGTCCCGCTGGTGTGAGGACGGGATCTTCCTGTTGGCGAGCCAGCCAGTGGACCGCTGTCAGTCTCAGGACGGCGCTGAAGCCGCTCTGCAGGAGCTGGAGCGATACCTGGACACGGCTGCACTGCACACGCTCGCCGAGCGCGGCGCCATCTGCTGCCAGTACGAGGCCGTGCTCTCCGCTCAGCTCAGGGTCAGTACCACGCGTCTCTCTCTGTAAACAGCTGACCCGGGTTCTGTTCTGCTGACTCCTCCCACATGAGCTCATTAAAGGGTCACGACATATGTGACCATGTGGAGGTCAAAGGTCAAACGGCTGTGGTTGGGTGGTTTGATTCCTGTGTTGCTGAGACATATGAAAGTCCTGGTCTTGGTCTCTGTCTCCGGCAGGATCAGGTGGAGAGATGTTTCCAGAAGCAAACGTCCGTCCAGGAGATGTTCGAGAAGAGACGCGTCAGTCTGAAGAAACTCGCCGCCAAACAGACCCGACCAGTCCAACCAGTCGCTCCCCGACCCGAAGTCAAGTCTCCACTCTCGTCTCCCAGTAAGCCTGACTCAGCACACACACACACACACACACACACACACACACACGGTGTTAACCTCCCTGTCTGTCTCAGGTCAACAGAGGAAGGAGAGAAGATACTCTGCTGATAACGTCGTGTGTAAAAAGGTAAACGCTCCTCGTCTCCACAAACATGAGCGAGAAGAGTCAGTGAGCTTAACCAGCTGCTCGTGTGTTTCCAGGCCGAGTCTCCCGTGCTGAGCGGCGGCACCAGACACGCCTCGCTGTCCGAAGAAGAGGAGAACCTGGCTGTGCTTCGTCGGTAAGGAGTCGACCTTCATCACACGGCAGGTTAAAGACGTGAGCTGAGCTTGTTCTCTGTGTTGCAGCCACGTGATGAACGAGCTGCTGGAGACAGAGCGGGCCTACGTGGAGGAGCTGCTGTGTGTGCTGGAGGTCAGAGTCTTGTTTACATTCAGCTCAGCTGCAGGAGAGCATCAGGCTTCACTTTTCCCATCATGCATCTCTGCAGGGCTACGCAGCAGAGATGGACAACCCGGCCATGGCTCCTCTCATCCCCAACACGCTGCTCAGCAAGAAGGACGTGCTGTTTGGAAACATGTCAGAGATCCACCTGTTTCATGAGAGGTGTGTATACACACACACACACACACACACACACACACACACACACACACACACACACACACACACACAGGTAACCTTTGCTCCTGCTGTGTTCTGCAGGACGTTTCTGAAGGAGCTGGAGGCGTACACGGACCGCCCCGAGCTGGTGGGCCGCTGCTTTTTAGAGCGGGTGAGAAGTTAGGACGCCATGTTTAAACCAATAGAGAGCCAGTGAATAAGAAGTGGGAGGGGCAACTTGTTAACCTCTGATTTGTTGGCGGTGCAGATGAAGGACCTGCAGATCTACGAGGCGTACTGTCAGAACAAACCTCGCTCTGAGAGCCTGTGGAGACAATGCTCCGACTGTGCCTTCTTCCAGGTCTGACCTTTCTCTGCTCCTGCTTCACACACACACACACACACACACACACACACACACACACACACACACACACACACACACACACACACACACACACACACACACACACACACACACACACACGTGTCTCATCATGACCTTTCTCTGCTCCTGCTTCACACACACGCGTCTCATCATGACCTTTCTCTGCTCCTGCTTCACACACACGTGTCTCATCATGACCTTTCTCTGCTCCTGCTTCACACATGTGTCTCTCATCATGACCTTTCTCTGCTCCTGCTTCACACACGTGTCTCATCATGACCTTTCTCTGCTCCTGCTTCACACACACACGTGTCTCATCATGACCTTTCTCTGCTCCTGCTTCACACACACACGTGTGTCTCATCATGACCTTTCTCTGCTCCTGCTTCACACACACGTGTCTCATCATGACCTTTCTCTGCTCCTGCTTCACACATGTGTCTCTCATCATGACCTTTCTCTGCTCCTGCTTCACACACGTGTGTCTCATCATGACCTTTCTCTGCTCCTGCTTCACACACACACGTGTGTCTCATCATGACCTTTCTCTGCTCCTGCTTCACACACACACGTGTGTCTCATCATGACCTTTCTCTGCTCCTGCTTCACACACACGTGTGTCTCATCATGACCTTTCTCTGCTCCTGCTTCACACACACACACGTGTGTCTCATCATGACCTTTCTCTGCTCCTGCTTCACACACGTGTCTCATCATGACCTTTCTCTGCTCCTGCTTCACACACACACACGTGTGTCTCATCATGACCTTTCTCTGCTCCTGCTTCACACACACACACGTGTCTCTCATCATGACCTTTCTCTGCTCCTGCTTCACACACGTGTCTCATCATGACCTTTCTCTGCTCCTGCTTCACACACATGTGTCTCTCATCATGAGAAGAGTGATGTCACTCTGTTTGTCATGAGCAGGAGCGCCAGAAGAAGCTGGAACATAAACTTGGTTTGGACTCGTACCTCCTCAAACCGGTCCAGAGAATCACAAAGTACCAGCTGCTGCTCAAGGTCAGCTGAGCTCCTCCTCCTCCTCCTGCTCCTCTTTCATCATGATCCACATTTATTCTCAATGTTAACTTCTCCTCCTCCTCCTCCTCCTCCTCCTCCTCCTGCTCCTCCTCCTCCTCTTCCTCCTCCTCCTCCTCCTCGTGTGCAGGAGATGTTGAAGTACAGTAAGGGCTGTGACGGCTGTGACGACCTGCAGGAGGCGCTGTCGTCCATCCTCGGGATCCTGAAAGCCGTCAATGACTCGATGCACCTGATCGCCATCACAGGATACGAGGTGAGAGACACGAGTCAGCTGGAGCTCAGAGAACGCCATGTTTCATGGCTCTGATTGGCCGTCTGTGTGGTTGCAGGGTAACCTGTCAGAGCTCGGTCGCCTGCTCATGCAGGGCTCCTTCAGCGTGTGGACGGAGCATAAGAAAGGCCACGCCAAGGTGAAGGACCTGGCCCGGTTCAAGCCCATGCAGAGACACCTGTTCCTGCACCAGAAGGCGCTGCTCTTCTGTAAGAGGAGGGAGGAGAACGGCGAGGGCTACGAGAAGGCGCCGTCCTACAGCTTCAAACACTCCCTCAGCGTAAGCTGTTAGACCACGCCCCTTAAAGTCAGCTGACTCCACAGACAGACAGCAGTGATTCTGCTGAACCCCCCAGAGTCCAGACTCCTTTGGACCCGGGTCTGTTTAATGATTGCATCACTTCCTGTTGACTTGGTTCTCTCCACAGATGAGTGCGGTGGGCATCACGGAGAACGCTAAAGGGGACAACAAGAAGTTTGAGATCTGGTGCAACTCCAGAGACGAAGTGTTCATCGTGCAGGTGACGTCCCTGACTCTGAAACCACAGAAGAAGAAAACTCACAGACCACTAAACTGTGTCTCCTCTTAGGCGTCCACGCCAGACATCAAGACGGCGTGGGTCAACGAGATCCGGAAAGTTCTGACGCAGCAGCTCAAAGCCTGCAGAGGTAACACACGAATCCTCCTCGTGTCCTCGCCGCTCTGTCCTTGTGTCCTCACTGCTCTGTCCTCACCGCTCTGTCCTCACCGCTCTGTCCTCTGTCCTCACCACTCTGTCCTCTGTCCTCACCGCTCTGTCCTCTGTCCTCACCACTCTGTCCTCTGTCCTCACCACTCTGTCCTCACCGCTCTGTCCTCTGTCCTCACCACTCTGTCCTCACCGGTCTGTCCTCACCGCTCTGTCCTCACCGCTCTGTCCTCACCGCTCTGTCCTTGTGTCCTCACCGCTCTGTCCTTGTGTCCTCACCGCTCTGTCCTCGCCGCTGTCCTCTGTCCTCACCGCTCTGTCCTCACCGCTCTGTCCTTGTGTCCTCACCGCTCTGTCCTTGTGTCCTCACCGCTCTGTCCTCACCGCTCTGTCCTTGTGTCCTCACCGCTCTGTCCTTGTGTCCTCGCCGCTCTGTCCTCGTGTCCTCACCGCTCTGTCCTTGCCGCTCTGTCCTTGTGTCCTCACCGCTCTGTCCTTGCCGCTCTGTCCTCGTGTCCTCACCGCTCTGTCCTCTGTCCTCACCACTCTGTCCTCGTGTCCTCACCGTGGCGGTCGCTCTGTCCTCGTGTCCTCACCGTGGCGGTCTCTCTGTGTTCCAGATGCCAGTCAGCAGAAGACGTCCGACTCTCCCAGTCCGACCAGCAACAACTCGTCCGTGTCGCTCAGGTTTGACTGATCTGCTCGTTAGCAGGTTGTCCTTTTGTACACTGTGGTGACCTTCTTCTTCTTCTTCTGTTGTTTTCAGTCCGTTTCGTCAGAAAAACCAGAAGAAGCCGGAGGAGAAGAAGGCGGAGCCAAGCACGATGTCAGAGGTCAACTCGTCGCCCAAACACAAAGGTGAAGGTTTGAATCAAAGCTGTTTCTGCAAACATCCTCTGTTTCTCCGTCTGTAACCACAGCTGGCTCTTCTCCCCTTCATCGCCTCCATGGCTCCGCCCCCTTTCTCTTCATCGTTCACTCTCTTCTCTGTTTCTCCTCCTACCTTCCATTTCAATCCATGGTCTGCAGATGAAGCGGTGACCAGCCCGACCTCTGACAGGTCCTCAGGGGCTAAAAAGCGTTTCACTTTGCAGGGATTCAGCAACCTGAAGAGCCCCAAAGGTAACGAGCAGGAGGCGGCTGGAGGCGGCTGGAGGCGTCCCCACACGTCCTCGCACACGTCCCCACGCGACCTCGCACACGTCCCCACACGCGTCCCCACGTGTGTCCCCACGCGTCCTCGCACACGTCCCCACGCGGCCTCGCACACGTCCCCACGTGTCCCCCCACACGTCCTCCCACGTCCCCACGTGTCCCCCCACGTGTCCCCCCACGTGTCCCCCCACGTGTCCCCCCACGTGTCCCCCCACGCGTCCCCCCACGCGTCCCCCCACGCGACCTCGCACACGTCCCCACGCGTCCTCACACACGTCCTCACACACGTCCTCTCACACGTCCCCACACATGTCCTCGCACACGTCCCCACGCGTCCTCACACACGTCCTCACACACGTCCTCTCACACGTCCCCACACATGTCCTCGCACACGTCCCCTCACGTCCTTGCACACGTCCCCACGCGTCCTGCACCACGACAACATCATCTGATTTCACACACCGCTGACAAAGCAGTGGGAGCAGCTTGAGGTCAGGACGTGTGGCGGCAGGGGATCGAACCCCGACCTGCCGCTTTAGAGCGACAGCTTCAGTCTGTACACTGGTGGAAGAAACAGCCCGAGCCACGCTCAGAGTTTAGACGCCTTAAAGACGGCGTGCAGCGTGCTTTTGGCTGTGACATCATTCTCTCTTCTGACCTGTCTTTGTTTCTCCTCTTCTCGTTCCTCTCTTGTCCCGGGTCAGGATCGACCCCGAGCCCCGATCACGCCTCCAAACGTCACATGGTCAAGAGTGACCCCACCCCGGTCGGCTTCAAAGGTAGACTGTTGTCACGCATGTCACGTGTTCATCGAAGGGTCCGACCTCCTCGCCATAATAACCTCCATCACACACGTCCTCTACGCTCATGTGTCCACGTCTCCACCAATCAGACGTCCTCCTGTCCTGAAACATGATCACGTGTGCTTCTTTCACAGGTCGTCATCATCATCATCATCATCATCATCACGGGAGGGCGGTTCTGTTTTGTGAATGATGTCATCGTTCATCGTTTTAAAGCGACACGCTCACTTGACTTCTTCCAGGTTGTTAGCTTAGCATCTGTTAGCTTAGCATCAATCCTTCGCCTGAAGATAAGAAACGACCTCACTGACCACGGTGACCTCAGACGGGTCAGAGTCTTATGACTCCAGGTAGCCCCGCCTACTTTGCTGTATTGTCTGTTTGACGTTTCGTGCTGGGGTCAGAGGTCGACGTTTAGACAGAGCGGCGTGGTTAACCACGCTGAGACGAAGGGGAACACCTGAGTGACATCACCAGCACGTCTCTCACTGATTGGCTCTCTGTCTCCATCCAGAGTCGCCTCCTCACATCAGCCTGAGCAAAGTCAAATGGATGAGCACGTCTAGTCTGTTACAGAGCAAGCGGCGAGGTACGCAGCCGCTGTGACGGCGGCGAGCCGCTGTGACGGCGGTGAGCCGCTGACACGTGTGTGCTGTGGTGTGTGCTGGTCAGGAGGTAAAGTCGGCCTCTTTACGGGCTCCAGGGTTCTTCCTCGCTGGGTGATGGTGGCGTGGGGAAATCAGAGCGGCGTGACAGAGCTTCCTGACTGGACGGAGCTGATTCTGCTTTGAGTGTGTTACAGTGGGCGTGTCCGTCACAGACTGCGAACAGGAAGTGGACGTAGCTGCTAAAATAATCAACAGATTCACTCGGTATATTCCAGATGTTTCCGCAGGTTCAAAGTGAGACCAAGAGGAAACACGAGGTTAGGATCACTTCACGGGTCTCAGGTCTCAACATTCAGGATCAGGACTCTGAACATGAACCACACGTGTAGTTCCATATGTTGTCCACTGGAGGGCAGTATAGACAGAACAAGCAGAATCTGATCAAACCAAACAGACACTATGAGCTCTGGTCTGTTGGGTCATGCTGGAGAGAAAAATGCCCATATATGGGCGGGAGGAAATAAGTATCATGAAGCTGATTTTACTTAAAAAAAACATTTCACGTCCACTTCTTCTAAACAATCTGTGAGGGACTTTGTGTGTGTGTGTGTGTGTGTGTGTGTGTGTGTGTGTGTGTGTGTGTGTGTGTGCGCCCCCTTCAGGATTTACTGCGTCTCCCTTCTCAGGTGGCTTCTGCTTCTTACTGATGAACTTTCTCCCCCCCCCCCCCCCCCAGGCTGGACCAAGGCGTCGCTCTCTGTGGACGCGTCAGAGGAGCATGATGGGTACTCGAGCAGCGAGGACCCCGTGACCTCGGAGGCCGAGGACGACGTGGGGAGGAAACTGGTGAGCTCTCACTCTGCCTCGTATATCTGTGACATGTTCCTGGTTTCACCTCCTCCTCCTCCTCCTCCTCCTCCTCCTCCTCCTCCTCCTCCTCCTCCTCGCAGGCTCCAGGGAAGTACACGGTGGTGGCGGACTGTGAGAAGGCGGGACCTCAGGAGCTGTCCGTCAAGAGCGGGGACGTGGTGCAGCTGATCAGAGAAGGAGAGGAGGGACAGTGGTAAACATGGTTTGTTTGACACGTGGTGGTCCGTGTGCCTCGCTCACATTGATCACATGTTACTGCTTCGGTTGCAGGTTTGTGAAGAACCTGCGCTCGTGTAAGGAGGGCTGGGTGTCAGCAGCAAACCTGCTCAGCCTCATCTCAGAGTCCAAGTCGTCTCAGTCGCTCAGCAGCTCAGGTACCTTCACCTTCTCTTCTGACTGTGAGGATGCTTCACTCAGTCCTGAAGGAGGCTTCATGATCCTGAGCCAACATGATGAATGAATATGACACATAAAGAGATGATGGAGTTCAGACTGATCCTCCTTGTTGTTTGTGTGTTTGTCCTGCAGATGGCAGCGTCTCCGGTAACCTCAGCACTTCCTCCAGCTGCAGTGAGACCTACACCAGCTACTCCGACATCAAACCCTGACCCCTGACCCCTGACCCCTGAGTCCTGACCCCTGAGTCCTGAGTCCTGAGTCCTAACCCTCCTGTCTGGACCTACAGAGAGACTGCTGACCCTGACAGGACAGAATCACAGCTGTCCTCATGTCTCCTCTCTGCTCTCTTTTCAAACCACGTCACATATTTTAGGATCTGAAGGCTGAAAGAGTTGTGGAGTCAACAATCACACATCTCAGACAAACACCTCACATCCTTCAGAGACCACGGAGACCGTCAGCAGCTGAACCCGGCAGAAGATGACATGTTTGTGCCCCCCCCCCCCCCCTTCAGATTATGTAGCATGAAGTCAGACAGGCTGAAGAGCGTCTGCTGTTCAAACCTCAGATGGTTGTGAGGAACATGCACACGTTCCAGATCCTCCATATCTGTCCTACACTGTGAGCACACCAACACTCTGAGTGAAATACTTTAAGTCCACCGGGGGTCCTAGGGGACCGAGGGGACCGGGGGTCCTGGGGGTCCTGGGGGTCCTGGACTCCTCTGACCACAACGGCAGCTCGTAACAACTTCCAAACCTCCTCCTGTTTCTCTGAGCGATTGTGCAACTCGTCAGTGATCTGTCTCAGGAAGAGTGGCGTGGGCGGGCCGGTGTGACTGCCTGTGTGTGTGTGTGTGTGTGTGTGTGTGTGTGTGTGTGTGTGTGTGTGCTGCCGAAGTCACCCAACAAGATTCCGGTGTGTTTGTTTGACGCTTCAGTTGAACGGGCCGACGTGGACGTGTCACAGGAAGTGTTGCCTTCAGGTGCAGATCAAACTAAACCTTAAAATCAGTGACCACGTCGGCCTCTGACCGCTGAACCTCTCCGAGCACGCAGAAATAAAACACACACAGCAAAGACCGAGGGAAGAAGACAAACACACACATGATCTATTACAAGGTGAGAAAGAGCTGGACATCAGAGTCCTGGAGCGTGCAGCACAGTCCAAACAGGAAGTGGGAGGTTTGAGATGTGTTGATGCCTCCACCAGTCAGCTCGTTCACACAAAGTCACACATGAAATGCCCGCCCCGTGCTCCCTGCGTCCACTCTCTGTGTCCACTCTCTGTGGACACTCCCTGTGTCCACTCTCTGTGGACACTCCTTGTGTCCACTCTCTGTGGACACTCCCTGTGGACACTCTCTGTGTCCACTCTCTGTGGACACTCTGCTGATTTTTACTGGACTGTGGAAGGAGAGCGTTCTGCTGTACGGCCTCTCCGTGTCACGCTGTGGCTGGTTCTATGTCACAATGAGAAATGTTCTACTTGTACAGATGTGTCCTCTGATACCTCCAGTGCATGTCTCCTCGTCTCCTCGTGTCCTCGTCTCCTTCTGCATGTTCTCTCACTACAGGAGGATTTTGTACCAGGCACAGGTTACTTTTTTGCCCTCTTGTAAAAGCTGACACGATCACATCATGTTGAATTGTTGGATTTTTCTCCGGAGCAAAGAGAAGGGTGATGATATATTATTATTATTATTATTATTATATATTTTAGAGTTTGTTTTTATGCAGCACATTGCAGCAACCACTGTCTTTATTTTCCTAAAGTATCTACTGAATATGGTGTTGATATAAAGAGATTATAATGAGACATCTCACTGTATATTTGTACATGATGTAAAATAAAAAGCAGCTTTAATAAAGTCTCAGTTTCCTCTAAACGTTGGTGGAAAATAAAGTGATTTCATTTATATTTTAATTATATTTTTTATTAAATAATTCTTCTTTGTTGATTTATTAAAGACTTAAAAAAATATTAAAAATATATCGGTGAAAACCCGGAAGTGTAACAATAGTCACGTGGTTTCCAACGTTCAATAAGCTTTGCGTAGTTCTGAGCGTCATGATTTGAAGTGGGGCGCGTTCCAATTCATTCAGTGTCCTTTCCTCTTTCCTCCCAAGGTTTAATAAAATTAGAATTGTATCACGTGACATGTATAAGATGTAACTCAGTCGCGTGTTCATGTAACTTTGTTTTCATCATTCATGATGAAGTCACGCGAGAGGAGAGGAGCGGGAAGTAAGGTGAGAAAAGCTGTACGCGACCCAGCCGCCGCTGGAAAGATACAGATGTGTAAAGCCAGCAACAACTAGCGGAAGTGACGTACATCAGTCTCGAAATAGTTTTTAGTGTGAAATAATAAAAAAGTGTTGGAATAGGCCGTTATTATTATTAATAATATAATGATAATAATTATTACATGTTAAATTGTTGGATCAGGGTTGTGTTTCTGTTTGTAGTTTAAATATGAGAATAAATATAAAACGTTTTAAGACCGTTTGAGAGCGCGCCTCTTTTTAAGCTATTATTGTGGAAGGTGAGACCGGAAGTGCTCACACAGCGTTTTGTCGCCAGCTTCACGTAATCAGTGTTAAAGGAGCGAGCAGATGGATTTGAGCTCTTCAGAGATTCACTTTGAGTTTATAACATTTGGAGACTGTTGCTAACGAGCTAACCAGCTAACCAGCTAACTAGCTAACCAGCTAACCAGCTAACCTGCTAACCTGCTCTCGGACTGAAGCGGATCCGGGAGGCTGAACCGGGACGGGATCGTTGAAGACCTTTATAGACCCCCACCCCCCTGAAGGTATGTGTCTGATGGTAAATAAACACTGACAGGTCTGTTTGTATTTATGAGGGGGGGTTGGGGGGTGTAGCCTCTTACACCGTCTGTTTTTGCGGCCTATCAGGACTTTTCACTGTCATCTACGTCACGAGGTGTATTTACCTGTACCACGTGATCTTTATACTTTTACAGTATAGAACTGTTTCTGTTATATTTCACCTTTGCCGTTTTACTTCAGACCACGAGCATCAAGCTTACCGGAGGGGAAACAGACCCATTTCCGGATAAGTATTTCAAAATAAAACCTAGACCGGCGATTATTTCGTGGGTTGGAGTTTTTATTTATTGTTTTATTTGATAGTGACAGACACAAATCTGTATTTAGTGTTTTTAACATAAACACTTTTACAAAGTGACTGTTACCAGATAATATTATTAATATAATTATTATATTATTATTAACATTGTTATAAATAATCATATTTGTATTATTATATTATATTTACACCATAAAAGAATCATGTTGATAATAAACAGATAAATCAGAAGCTGATGACAGATGTTCTGTGGAGTCACTGTTTCTAAAACTGTTTAAACTGTAATAAATAAAACAGAGCTGAATAACAGGAAGGTTTTTCTGATGAGATATTAGTTAGTTTCTTTTATTGGACACACGATAGCGTCACATATAGCACAAACATTCGTGTATTTAAACTTGTAGCAGCACAGAACACACTTCCTGTTGCACATATATGACATCATCATTCTGTGTGACCGTCTTCAAAGACGGACTGAGCGAGCCCAGAACACGCATCCAACCATCTTTCTCTCACATATCTGATATGTCAATCATCCTGGTTTTTAACCAGCAGTCGGGTACTGTGCTCATGAGCATTTCTGC
>NW_027636511.1:27500-35000 GCF_947650265.1 Symphodus melops | reverse complement strand
CGTGTCACAGGCCGCCGCCGCCGCCCGCCGAGGTCGCGATCGAGAGCGTCCGCTTCTTTTCTTCTTTTTTTTTTAAACGTGCTCCTCGCGCCCGTCGTCAGGCAGAAAGACGTGAAAGGGTTAATATGAAGAGGCGTGAACCCGTGCCAAAGCTTTCAGACACACGCCAACATCAGCACGCCATTGCAGCCGTTTGTTTGATATTCATGAGCGAGTGTGAAAATCTGGGCCCAGAGATTTGGGTGGCGAGCGTCTGATCAGCGCCCATCGGTGGTGGCGAGGACCCTCCCCGCTCTCTCTCTGATTGGCTGAATGTGGTCGTTGTCCCCGTTTATAACACATCGACACCGCCGCGCTCTGACAGGAAGTCTGTCCTGCACGTGTGACAGGTCAGGAGCGTGACGTGGGCGTCAGCAGCCAGGAGGAGGAGGAGTCAACACGTGGTCATCAAACATAGCGTGTTTGGCGTTTAGACTCCGACGCCGTGTTTCTGCAGAACGATCGAATCCTTCACGCCCCTGCTTCTCCTCGCACTTCCTGTCTGACAGGAAGGACTCATGAAGCCGATCTCTGTTTTCACTCTGCTCGATGATGTCACTTCCTGTACAGCCTGAGAGTGCGAACAGGAGACGGCTCAGCGGTGCCTTTTTCTTTGTGTATGTTTTTAATTCTGAGTGATGGAACATGAAGCAGTGAACCCTGACCTTTGACCTCTGTGTTTCCATGTGACCTTCAGGTATAAGTCACCTGACTCCCCCCCCCCCCCCTCTCCCCCCCCCATGCTGAAAGTTTTCTATTTGAGCCTTTTCTAGAAGAGTCTGAGCAGGATGTTGATCTGCAGGTTTGATAGTTTCCAGCTTCTTTCTGTAGAGGAGATTGTTTGGCTCAAAGCTGTGATTCCATTATTAGAAGCTAACGTGGGTGCAAAGAGGCCGAGCAGCCAAAACCCCCTCCTGGTCCTGGTCCTGGTCCTGGTCCTGGTCCTGGTCTCAACCGTGAACGCAGCAGCAGTGACGCTGTAACTGTACCACATTCAGCACCAATAAAGGATGGGAGCGCACGTCTCAGTCTGCTCATTGTTCACACTCACTCACATGCTGCAGCCTCTGTCAGTCTGCTCTCACTCACTCACATGCTGCAGCCTCTGTCAGTCTGCTCACACTCACTCACATGCTGCAGCCTCTGTCAGTCTGTTCACACTCACTCACATGCTGCAGCCTCTGTCAGTCTGCTCACACTCACTCACATGCTGCAGCCTCTGTCAGTCTGCTCTCACTCACTCACATGCTGCAGCCTCTGTCTCAGTCTGTTCACACTCACTCACATGCTGCAGCCTCTGTCAGTCTGCTCACACTCACTCACATGCTGCAGCCTCTGTCTCAGTCTGTTCACACTCACTCACATGCTGCAGCCTCTGTCAGTCTGCTCACACTCACTCACATGCTGCAGCCTCTGTCAGTCTGCTCACACTCACTCACATGCTGCAGCCTCTGTCAGTCTGCTCACACTCACTCACATGCTGCAGCCTCTGTCTCAGTCTGTTCACACTCACTCACATGCTGCAGCCTCTGTCTCAGTCTGCTCACACTCACTCACATGCTGCAGCCTCTGTCAGTCTGCTCACACTCACTCACATGCTGCAGCCTCTGTCAGTCTGCTCACACTCACTCACATGCTGCAGCCTCTGTCAGTCTGCTCACACTCACTCACATGCTGCAGCCTCTGTCAGTCTGCTCACACTCACTCACATGCTGCAGCCTCTGTCAGTCTGCTCACACTCACTCACATGCTGCAGCCTCTGTCAGTCTGCTCACACTCACTCACATGCTGCAGCCTCTGTCTCTTCACAGCTTTGATCTGGTGTTTTCATGGTGTCAGCACGATGCGTTCAATGACCCCGGAGAGAATCAGTCATGATAGCTTTGAGTCAAAGAGGATAAAAGTCTTTTTATGGTCATTTACATTTATCTGTAGTGCAAAGTCAACAGGAGTTTATTACGTCATCATCAGAGGCAGGTTCTCCTCCCTCTCTTCACGAGAGAGAGAGAGAGAGAGGGGGATTAAAGCTGGACTTCCTGTTCTCAGGCGTGTCCAGAAGAACACGCTGAGTGGGAGCTGTTCAGCTCGTCTGCCAGTCTCTGTCCGTGCACTGCTTCTTGCTGCTGCAGCTCTCTGGCTCCGCCCCCCTGCTGTGCTTCCCAACGTGACCGTCTGCAACAAAGACACAACAAGTGTTCAAACACACACACGAAGGGGAGGAGCTTAACAGTCTCAGAGAGAAGGTTCACTTTGAGACGGAACGTACTGACGAGGCGAGGAGACGGCGAGCAGTCGACAGACGGGCTCCTCCTCCACTGTGAACACAGAGACACATCGACCAATGAAAACTCTCCTCAGAGCTTCTGACAGGAAGTAGAATGTGACTGTGGGACTCACGATGAACCTGCTGACGTCCTTCAGGCTGCTGAACCTCAGGTACGAGATGTCCCCCTTGTCTTTGTCCCGGTCCTGGTCCGTGGTGTAGATGTGCGTGATGCCGGCTGCTCTGATCAGCGGCACGCACTCGTCACACGGACACTTCGTCACAAACAGCACGGCGTGCTCGTCTGCTCGGACCTCTCGAGTCCTGGAAGGATCCAGAGGAACAGGTGAGGGGGGGAGGGGCCTCATGAAGGTGTGAGGGGTCTCATGAACGTGTGGGGGGGTCTCATGAAAGTGTGAGGGGGGGGGGGGGTCTCATGAACATGTGAAAGGGGGTGTCATGGACGTATGAGGGGGGGGGGTTCTGACCTGAAGGTGAGCGCGTTCTGCTCGGCGTGGATGATGTATCTGTATTTGCGTCTCTGCCGGTCCTCCTGCTTGTTGTCCATCTGCGGGTACTCTGCGTACTGAGAGCCGGCTGGGTAAGCGTTGTACCCGCAACCAACGAAATACAGACGTCCCGTTCCATGGCTGCCGGCCTGAGACAGGAGGAGACACCATCTTTAATATTAATACTTCCAAAACACGACGGGGAGCGAGCATCAAGGCCGCCATGACGGACACCACCTGGTGACCTGTGTGAGCGTCCGAGAGTTTAGACTGCAGTACTCATTTTAAACACTAGGGGGCAGCTCTCTGTGCTGATTAGAGGTTAGACTGCAGTACTCATTTTAAACACTAGGGGCAGTTGTCTGTGATGATTAGAGTTTAGACTGCAGTACTCATTTTAAACACTAGGGGGCAGCTCTCTGTGATGATTAGAGTTTAGACTGCAGTACTCATTTTAAACACTAGGGGGCAGCTCTCTGTGATGAGTAGAGTTTAGACTGCAGTACTCATTTTAAACACTAGGGGGCAGCTCTCTGTGATGATTAGAGTTTAGACTGCAGTACTTCATTTTAAACACTAGGGGGCAGCTCTCTGTGATGAGTAGAGTTTAGACTGCAGTACTCATTTTAAACACTAGGGGGGCAGCTCTCTGTGATGAGAGTTTAGACTGCAGTACTCATTTTAAACACTAGGGGGCAGCTCTCTGTGATGAGTAGAGTTTAGACTGCAGTACTCATTTTAAACACTAGGGGGCAGCTCTCTGATGATTAGAGTTTAGACTGCAGTACTCATTTTAAACACTAGGGGGCAGCTCTCTGATGATTAGAGTTTAGACTGCAGTACTCATGTTAAACACTAGGGGGCAGCTCTCTGTGATGATTAGAGTTTAGACTGCAGTACTCATTTTAAACACTAGGGGGCAGCTCTCTGATGATTAGAGTTTAGACTGCAGTACTCATTTTAAACACTAGGGGGCAGCTCTCTGATGATTAGAGTTTAGACTGCAGTACTCATTTTAAACACTAGGGGGCAGCTCTCTGTGATGATTAGAGTTTAGACTGCAGTACTCATTTTAAACACTAGGGGGCAGCTCTCTGTGATGATTAGAGGTTAGACTGCAGTACTCATTTTAAACACTAGGGGGCAGCTCTCTGTGATGATTAGAGGTTAGACTGCAGTACTCATTTTAAACACTAGGGGGCAGCTCTCTGTGATGATTAGAGTTTAGACTGCAGTACTCATTTTAAACACTAGGGGGCAGCTCTCTGTGATGATTAGAGTTTAGACTGCAGTACTCATTTTAAACACTAGGGGGCAGCTCTCTGTGATGATTAGAGGTTAGACTGCAGTACTCATTTTAAACACTAGGGGGCAGCTCTCTGTGATGATTAGAGTTTAGACTGCAGTACTCATTTTAAACACTAGGGGGCAGCTCTCTGTGATGATTAGAGGTTAGACTGCAGTACTCATTTTAAACACTAGGGGGCAGCTCTCTGTGATGATTAGAGTTTAGACTGCAGTACTCATGTTAAACACTAGGGGGCAGCTCTCTGTGATGAGTAGAGTTTAGACTGCAGTACTCATTTTAAACACTAGGGGGCAGCTCTCTGTGATGAGTAGAGTTTAGACTGCAGTACTCATTTTAAACACTAGGGGGCAGCTCTCTGTGATGAGTAGAGTTTAGGCTGCAGTACTCATTTTAAACACTAGGGGGCAGCTCTCTGTGATGATTAGAGGTTAGGCTGCAGTACTCATTTTAAACACTAGGGGGCAGCTCTCTGTGATGAGTAGAGTTTAGGCTGCAGTACTCATTTTAAACACTAGGGGGCAGCTCTCTGTGATGATTAGAGGTTAGGCTGCAGTACTCATTTTAAACACTAGGGGGCAGCTCTCTGTGATGAGTAGAGTTTAGACTGCAGTACTCATTTTAAACACTAGGGGCTTTCTTGTTTGATGTAACACAGCTTGATTAAATGAGGAGCTCACCGCCCGTCGCTGGGCCCAGATCACAGCGCCCACGCCCACTTTATGGTCCTCTGCAAGAAGAACACATCACATGACTAACAGCAGGAAGACCTTTAGAGAATAATGTCCCACATGAAGACGTGAACACACAGAGACAGCAGGAAGACCTTTAGAGAATAATGTCCCACATGAAGACGTGAACACACAGACAGCAGGAAGACCTTTAGAGAATAATGTCCCACATGAAGACGTGAACACACAGAGACAGCAGGAAGACCTTTAGAGAATAATGTCCCACATGAAGACGTGAACACACAGAGACAGCAGGAAGACCTTTAGAGAATAATGTCCCACATGAAGACGTGAACACACAGAGACAGCAGGAAGACCTTTAGACAATAATGTCCCACATGAAGACGTGAACACACAGAGACAGCAGGAAGACCTTTAGACAATAATGTCCCACATGAAGACGTGAACACACAGAGACAGCAGGAAGACCTTTAGAGAATAATGTCCCACATGAAGACGTGAACACACAGAGACAGCAGGAAGACCTTTAGACAATAATGTCCCACATGAAGACGTGAACACACAGAGACAGCAGGAAGACCTTTAGACAATAATGTCCCACATGAAGACGTGAACACACAGAGACATCCAGGCTCCCAGTGTGACTAAAGCAGACCTGTTCTGTAGGCCAGCAGTCTGGCTTGGACCATGCAGTGGCGAGCCTCTTCCTGGGACAGGTGGTCCTGGAGAGGAGACGGGGAGGACGTCTCCCTGTCACACACAGACAGTAGACATTAGACCCCCTGCAGAGCAGCGGTCCCAGCAGCAGCGTGCTCACAGACCTGTAGAAGCCGTGATGTGTCGTTGGCACGCCTGCAGCAGCCGCACACAGGACCTCCACCAGCTCCCTCATGTTGTTCCTCAGGCTGGAGAAGTACGGCTCCACGCTCAGGTTCTCCAGGCCCATGTGGGTCAGAATGTGTGTGTGCTGCTGCCACGCCTCCACCAGGAAGAGGCGGGACAAACGCTTCAGGTGTGAGAGCCGCTCTCTGGAGGAAACACGTGAAGAAGACTGCTGTCAATCAATCAATATTTACTACTCCAACATGATGAATATGTGTGTGTGTGTGTGTGTGTGTGTGTGTGTGTACCTGTGGTAGTGTGTGTGTGTGTGTGTGTGTGTGTGTGTGTGTACCTGTGGTAGTGTGTGTGTGTGTGTGTGTGTACCTGTGGTAGAGTGTGTGTGTGTGTGTGTACCTGTGGTAGAGTGTGTGTGTGTACCTGTGGTAGAGTGTGTGTGTGTGTGTGTGTGTGTGTGTGTGTGTGTGTGTGTGTGTGTACCTGTGGTAGAGTGTGTGTGTGTACCTGTGGTAGAGTGTGTGTACCTGTGGTAGAGTGTGTGTGTGTGTGTGTGTGTGTACCTGTGGTAGTGTGTGTGTGTACCTGAGGTAGAGTGTGTGTGTGTGTGTACCTGTGGTAGAGTGTGTGTGTGTGTGTGTGTGTCTGTGTGTGTGTGTGTGAGCAGCTGTGGTAGTGTGTGTGTGTACCTGTGGTAGAGTGTGTGTGTGTACGTGTGGTAGAGTGTGTGTGTGTGTGCACCAGTGGTAAAGTGTGTATACCTGTGGTAAAGTGTGTGTGTGTGTGTGTGTACCTGTGGTAGAGTGTGTGTGTGTGTGTGTACCTGTGGTAGAGTGTGTGTGTGTGTGTGTGTGTACCAGTGGTAGAGTGTGTGTGTGTGTGTACCTGTGGTAGTGTGTGTGTGTGTGTGTACCTGTGGTAGAGTGTGTGTGTGTGTACCTGTGGTAGAGTGTGTGTGTACCTGTGGTAGAGTGTGTGTGTGTGTGTGTGTACCTGTGGTAGAGTGTGTGTGTACCTGTGGTAGAGTGTGTGTGTGTGTGTGTGTGTACCTGTGGTAGAGTGTGTGTGTACCTGTGGTAGAGTATGTGTGTGTACCTGTGGTAGAGTGTGTGTGTGTGTGTGTGTGTGTGTACCTGTGGTAGAGTGTGTGTGTGTGTGTACCTGCGGTAGAGTGTGTGTGTGTGTGTGTACCTGTGGTAGAGTGTGTGTGTGTGTGTGTACCTGTGGTAGAGTGTGTGTGTGTGTGTGTGTACCTGTGGTAGAGTGTGTGTGTGTGTGTGTACCTGTGGTAGAGTGTGTGTGTACCTGTGGTAGAGTGTGTGTGTGTGTGTGTGTGTACCTGTGGTAGAGTGTGTATGTGTACCTGTGGTAGAGTGTGTGTGTGTGTGTGTGTGTACCTGTGGTAGAGTGTGTGTGTGTGTGTGTACCTGTGGTAGAGTGTGTGTGTACCTGTGGTAGAGTGTGTGTGTGTGTGTACCTGTGGTAGAGTGTGTGTGTGTGTGTGTACCTGTGGTAGAGCGTGTGTGTGTGTGTACCTGTGGTAGAGTGTGTGTGTGTACCCGTGGTAGAGTGTGTGTGTACCTGTGGTAGAGTGTGTGTGTGTACCTGTGGTAGAGTGTGTGTGTGTGTGTGTGTACCTGTGGTAGAGTGTGTGTGTGTGTGTGTACCTTTGGTAGAGTGTGTGTGTGTGTGTGTGTGTGTGTGTGTACCTGTGGTAGAGTGTGTGTGTGTACCTGTGGTAGAGTGTGTGTGTGTGTGTGTGTACCTGTGGTAGAGTGTGTGTGTGTGTGTGTGTGTGTGTGTACCTGAGGTAGAGTGTGTGTGTGTACCTGTGGTAGAGTGTGTGTGTGTACC
>NW_027636511.1:0-25000 GCF_947650265.1 Symphodus melops | reverse complement strand
GACAGTCTGTATGTTGTCATTATAACCGGTGAAAAGTCTTTACTTTTTTTTGGATACCGCGGCTGACGGACGGTGACTTGACGAACTTCCGGGTTATTTCCGTAATCACCTCTGACGTCATTGGAGGAGGCGGCGCAAAGTGGATGTCGACAAACAGCTGACGTTTTCATGAAACCAGAATTACCAGAATTAAATTAGAACTATATATATATATATATATATATACACACACACACACACATGCGAAACAGCGTCAGTTTTTCCAGGCTGAAAAATAATTTTTAAAATAATTTCTTTCAAGTTTTTCTTTATTTATTCAGAGAGACATGACTAGTAGAAAAAATAATTTGAAATAATATTTAACAGTTGTGTAACAGCAAACAAACATTTACGTGCAGTTTAGCTCATAGTGAACTTTTAGGCTACAAGCTGCGTTTATAACATCCTGACAGTTAAATATGTTTCTTTGAGCATAAAAAGGTCCAATAAAGTATAATAAAAATATTTGTCCTTATACAGACAGCCATCAAACATGTTTTCCCCCAGTCTACATTAAACATCAAATAAAAAAGACAAACTGTAAACCTGCTCCTTATCCAACCCTGAATCAACACATGAACTCTGAACTAAATGAAACTTTCATAACTTACCAAATAAACTTATTTCAAGCATCTGAGTGCAACACCTTGGAAACAGAAACCTAAGGAACAGAAACTGATCTCTCCGAAAGAAGTGAAAGTGAAACTTTATGCAGCGCTTGGTCATCATGAACCTCCAACTGAAAACCAACATCACACATGTCCATTTTAGTAATTATGCTTCAGCTTGTTGTAAAAATGAGAAACAGACGCCTTCAATGAGTTTGTGAGAGGTCCCAGTGTTCACACCTTACATCTATTAAATCAGGTTTTGGTTTCAGAGAGCAGAAGACGACGATCGTTAAAGTGCCAGAGAACAAACGATGAAGAGTATAAAAACACAAAATACATCCCACAATGTTTCTGACTGCAGAACACCGGCCCACCTAAACGTCCAATCACCAGCGAGGACACGAGAGGAGACAAGTCTTAAAGCTATGACCCTTTGCAAAGATGAAATAAAGAGGTATAATAATAAGAGCTTTTTTAACCCATGGTTTGTGTGAAGAGCCTTTCAGACAGGATGTGGCGTGTGCTGCGAGCGGGGGAGGAGCTTGCATATCCGAGAATCATCGGCAAGCTGAACCAAACAAAGATAAGAGTTGTGCTTCTCCTCCTCTCTGAACTCATCAGAGCCACTTCAGCCTGAAAGCAAAGAGCACACTGAAAATGACTCACTGTAAAGTGACGAGTGACAGTAACGAGCCAAGCTGATCGTTTTCATTTTTTATAACTAACACAGACAGGTCTTTAAACGTTGCTCCTCCTGTGCAGAAGAGCAGCTGGAACATACAGCAGCTGGCCTCTAACGTAGAGGACGTGTGGGAAGCATCAGGACTCCTCCTCTGTTCTGCACATTTCACTGCTTCCAGTCCAGCAGCATTTGGTGAAGCTGCAGATTTTCAGACATCAGGAAAAGTGTGAAGAAACATTTGTGTTTGGAATGTGATGAGAGCTGCTCCATGTGGAGCAGTGAGACACCCGGAGTGCAAACACCTCCACTTCAGTGAGAGTGCACTTTACAAATGAGAAAGATGATTCAGTTCTTAAAGGCTCCACAGCGGCTCGCTCGACTGATAAACTCCTTCAGCATCGCTCCGTCCACCTGCCAGAAGGCTCCAGTCTGAGTCACCTGAGTCAGGTGGTTCACACAGAACCTGAAACAGAACACTTCCAGGTCCTAGACAAAAAGAAAACAGACGATATGAGACAGAATTAGACACTCCAAATACAACGTCATAGAACATGTTTAGCCCAGTCACAAGATCACAGAGAACTACAAGATCACAGGGAGAACTACAAGATCACAGGGAGAACTACAAGATCACAGGAAGAACTACAAGATCACAGAGAACTACAAGATCACAGGAGAACTACAAGATCACAGGAAGAACTACAAGATCACAGAAGAACTACAAGATCACAGGAAGAACTACAAGATCACAGGAAGAACTACAAGATCACAGAACTACAAGATCACAGAAGAACTACAAGATCACAGGAAGAACTACAAGATCACAGAACTACAAGATCACAGAAGAACTACAAGATCACAGGAAGAACTACAAGATCACAGCAGGAACTACAAGATCACAGAGAACTACAAGATCACAGGAAGAACTACAAGATCACAGGAAGAACTACAAGATCACAGAAGAACTACAAGATCACAGGAAGAACTACAAGATGACAGGAAGAACTACAAGATCACAGAGAACTACAAGATCACAGAGAACTACAAGATCACAGGAAGAACTACAAGATCACAGGAAGAACTACAAGATCACAGAGAACTACAAGATCACAGAGAACTACAAGATCACAGAAGAACTACAAGATCACAGGAAGAACTACAAGATCACAGGAAGAACTACAAGATCACAGGAAGAACTACAAGATCACAGAACTACAAGATCACAGGAAGAACTACAAGATCACAGAGAACTACAAGATCACAGAGAACTACAAGATCACAGGAAGAACTACAAGATCACAGGAAGAACTACAAGATCACAGGAAGAACTACAAGATCACAGGAAGAACTACAAGATCACAGAGAACTACAAGATCACAGCAGGAACTACAAGATCACAGCAGGAACTACAAGATCACAGGAGAACTACAAGATCACAGGAAGAACTACAAGATCACAGCAGGAACTACAAGATCACAGCAGGAACTACAAGATCACAGCAGGAACTACAAGATCACAGGAAGAACTACAAGATCACAGGAAGAACTACAAGATCACAGGAAGAACTACAAGATCACAGGAAGAACTACAAGATCACAGAACTACAAGATCACAGAGAACTACAAGATCACAGGAGAACTACAAGATCACAGAGAACTACAAGATCACAGGAAGAACTACAAGATCACAGGAAGAACTACAAGATCACAGGAAGAACTACAAGATCACAGGAAGAACTACAAGATCACAGAACTACAAGATCACAGGAGAACTACAAGATCACAGAGAACTACAAGATCACAGGAAGAACTACAAGATCAAAGGAAGAACTACAAGATCACAGAACTACAAGATCACACAGAACTACAAGATCACAGAGAACTACGTGCATGGACTCAGTGTAAATAGGGAGATGGATAAAAAAAGAGTGTTAAAGGAAAAGGAGCAGAGTGTGCGTCACTGCACCTCTGCGTCGTATCGGATGGCGGCAGACAGCAGCGTGAAGGCGTTCTCCACCGTGATGCCTCTCTTGATGATCTGCTGACACAGACGTTTCAGACGGTTCTCACAGTACGACGTGGCCAAGTCCAACAGGCCTGCAGCCAAAACACACCCATTAGGTCTAAACTCATTACACTAACGAGAGGACATTATCTGACTGTGTGTGCTTACCGATGGCGTCCTCAGGCGGAAGGTCGACTGTGTCCGTGTAGAGAAACTGCAGGAAGGATTTGTAGACGGGGTACGAGAACTGTCCGATCTCGATCACGTCCTGCTGATCCTCCGTCCACTGAGAGCGGAACATGGAGCGGAAATGCTCACACCTACGTGGTGAAGATGAAACCCTGGTACTCTGGCTGTGACAAAGCAATGTGTGGTCCAAGCACGCCGTCAGACCTACCTGATCTTCAGCACGGCTTTGTGAACGTGGATGCATTTGCCGTCGATGCTGAATTTAAGGTCGGCGGTCTCCGGGCTGTCGAACTCTTTCCTCAGAGCCTCGGTCACGGTCAGGAAGTCGTCGTGCTCTGGAAGAGAAGACGGCACGCGTTACTTCACATCCTTCACGTCTGAACACTTTAAAAAGATGGAGACAGACCCGTGGACACCAGCCGCCACATGACGGAGGGCGTGGCGAAGCAGGCGAAGACGTCGTCAGTGCTGGTGAAGTGCGTTGGGTGCGGCGTGACGATGGATTGACCCCGACACTGACCCCACATGTACACCTGCAGGATAATGACTGTTACTGCAGACCCTCAGACGGCTTCATGACACATGGTGAGTCCCTCCTCTGCACGCACACACACACACACGCACACACACACACACACACACACGCACACACACACACCTGCCCACTTTGGGTCTTAGCTGCTGAGGTGTGAGTCGAGTGGCACGCCGCGACCTCGACGATCCTGAGAGAGGACAGAGTAAAGACAGAGTCACACGCATGCAGAGCCTCTACGGTGGTGTCGTGTGCACACTGAGGGACAGGACGAGGAAGTGAGGACAGGAAACAGGAAGTTTACGTCTCAACAGGATGAGTCCAGAACAGCGGCCCACCTCTCTTTGTCAGCCATGATCTGGACCGGGCTCAGCTGGTTGCTCTTGTTGCCCGTCCCCAGCTGTCCGTAGGTGTTTGCCCCCCAGGCGTACAGCAGACCCTCGTCAGTCTGAGCCAGGCTGTGACTGTAGCCACAGACCACCTGTAAGACAGCAGCAGTCTAAGCTCCACCCACACAGTCTCCACATGGTGCGTCCTCAGTCTGTGTCTCACCTGGGAGATACAAAGACCCTGGAGGGAAGTGATGCGACACGGCTGCAGCTGGTTCCCATTGTTCCCAATCCCCAGCTGCCCGTTCCCGTTATATCCCCAGCCGTACACCTGGAGATAAAGACAGCGGTCAGTGCAGGAGGTCAAGACGAGCGATCACCAGGACTTCCTGTTTGCTCACCTCTCCGTTGTCCATCAGAGCCATGGAGGACGTCTGTCCACACGAGATGCTGACCGCGCTCTTCCCCTGCAGCAGCCCCGTCACCCTGCGGGGGTACGGCTGGTTCGCCGTGGTCCCTGAGCCCACCTGGCCACAGTTATTATAACCCCACGCAAAGACCTGCAGGGACACGGGGACACGTCTTTAAACAAAGACCTGCAGGGACACGGGGACACGTCTTTAAACAAAGACCTGCAGGGACACGAGGACAGTGTGACACGTCTTTAAACAAAGACCTGCAGGGACACGAGGACACGTCCTTAAACAAAGACCTGCAGGGACACGAGGACAGTGTGACACGTCTTTAAACAAAGACCTGCAGGGACACAAGGACACGTCTTTAAACAAAGACCTGCAGGGACACGAGGACAGTGTGACATGTCTTTAAACAAAGACCTGCAGGGACACGAGGACAGTATGACATGTCTTTAAACAAAGACCTGCAGGGACACGAGGACACGTCTTTAAACAAAGACCTGCAGGGACACGAGGACACGTCTTTAAACAAAGACCTGCAGGGACACGAGGACACGTCTTTAAACAAAGACCTGCAGGGACACGAGGACACGTCTTTAAACAAAGACCTGCAGGGACACGAGGACACGTCTTTAAACAAAGACCTGCAGGGACACAAGGACACGTCTTTAAACAAAGACCTGCAGGGACACGAGGACAGTGTGACATGTCTTTAAACAAAGACCTGCAGGGACACGAGGACAGTATGACATGTCTTTAAACAAAGACCTGCAGGGACACGAGGACACGTCTTTAAACAAAGACCTGCAGGGACATGAGGACACGTCTTTAAACAAAGACCTGCAGGGACACGAGGACACGTCTTTAAACAAAGACCTGCAGGGACACGAGGACACGTCTTTAAACAAAGACCTGCAGGGACACGAGGACAGGTCTGTAAAGAGCGAGACGGTCAGACGTGACGATGTTGAACATTAAATCAGGAGGAAACAGACACACACACACACACACACACACACACACACACACACACATTGAAAACACACACACACACACACACACACACACTGAAAACACACACACACATTGAAAACACACACACACATTGAAAACACACACACACACACACACACACACACACACACACATTGAAAACACACACACACACACACACACACACACACACTGAAAACACACACACACATTGAAAACACACACACACATTGAAAACACACACACACACATTGAAAACACACACACACACACACACACACACATTGAAAACACACACACACACACACACACACACACTGAAAACACACACACACATTGAAAACACACACACACACATTGAAAACACACACACACACACACACACACACACACATTGAAAACACACACACACACACATTGAAAACACACACACACACACTGAACACACACACACACACACACACACACACACACACTGAACACACACACACAAACACACACTGAACACACACACACACACACTGAACACACACTGAACACACACACACACACACTGAACACACACTGAACACACTGAACACACACTGAACACACACACACACACACTGAACACACACTGAACACACACACACACACACACACTGAACACACACACACACACACACACTCTAATTAGCTTTAACAGAAGGAGACTAAGCAGCTTAACCTGAATCTGACGGACGGGGTGATGACATCACCAACACGCCGCTTCTGCTTCCAAACGCTCGTTAGTGTCTTTTTCAAACCGTCCACGACCCCCTCGCCCCACGACCCCCCCCGTTAGCGCGTCCCCGCCGAGGGCTCGCCATATTAAGTCCGTCTCAAACCACTGAGCGGGGAGTGGTAGTGGACCATAAAGTGCACGCCCTCACAGAGGGGGGGGGGTGCACGCCGTCACGGAGGGGGGTGCACGCTGTCACGGAGGGGGGGTGCACGCCGTCACGGAGGGGGGTGCACGCTGTCACGGAGGGGGGTGCACGCTGTCACAGGGGGGGGGGGGGGGTGCACGCCGTCACGGAGGGGGGGTGCACGCCGTCACGGAGGGGGGTGCACGCCGTCACGGAGGGGGGTGCACGCTGTCACGGAGGGGGGTGCACGCTGTCACAGGGGGGGGGGTGCACGCCGTCACGGAGGGGGGGGGTGCACGCCGTCACGGAGGGGGGGTACAGGGGCTGGTTTGAAAAAGGCCCAGTGATTGTAAAATGAAGTCTCCACAGAGGGGAGGAGCTAACCCTTACCTCGCCATCATGCGTGAGCGCCATGGAGTGATGCGAGCCACACGACACTTCCTTCACTCTCTTGTCCTTCAGGTTGGAGGTCACGAGCGCCGGGGAGAGTCCCTGATTGGTGGAGCCGTTCCCCAGCTGACTGTATCCGTTATGTCCCCACACAAACAGCTGTCCATCTGCAACCAAACCACACGAAGGTCAGACAAGGTCGACTTCCACCTGCTTCTTCTGGTGTTTACAGACCGCCATCTGAGGCGCCATATTTACACCTCGTCATCCTGATCCGCCATCAGAGACGGTCACAGAGTGTGTGTGTGTGTGTCTGTGTGTGTGTATTGTGTAAAGGGCCTCAGGTGTATATTTGAGCGTGTTACCCTCCGTCGCTAACAGGACGTGCGGGCCGCTGCCATAGCTCAGGCTGACCACCTTCTTCCCTCGCAGGAAGTCCAGTTTCTTGGGCGCCACGGTGCTCAGGCTGTCTCCTGTGCCGAGGCAGCTGCTGCTGTTAAAGCCGACCACGAACACCTGGGAGAGCAGGACACGCAGACCGTCACTCAGAGACATCATACAGACGGGCGGCTGCTAGCGTCTGATTGGTTTACTCTCAGGCGTCTCTACAACGCCACTCACCTCGTTGGCGTGCGTGACGTAGATCGCTTCGTTGGCGTAGAGTCCAAACACACACGCCTGTCGGATGGTGGACAGCTCCTCGTGGCTGAGCAGAGCAAACAGGGGCCACTTACTGACGTCCACCATGGCTCCACGCCGGGGAGAGGGAGGAGTCAGAGATGACAGGGGAGGAGTCAGAGGTGACGGGGGAGGAGTCAGAGGTGACAGGGGAGGAGTCAGGTCACTGGGGAAGGGGTCAGAGGTGACGAGTCAGAGTGATGGAAGGGGTCATTGGTGACTGGGGAGGAGTCAGGGGGAGGAGTCAGAGGTGACGGGGGAGGAGCCAGAGGGGATGGGTAAGAAGCCAGATATGATAGGGGAGGAGTCAAAGGTGAAGGGGAGGAGTCAGATGTGATGGGGAGGAGTCAAAGGTGAAGGAGTCAGAGATGAAGGGAGGAGTCAGAGGTGAAGGGGGAGGAGTCAGATATGATGGGGGAGGAGTCAGGTGTGATGGAGGGAGGGAGGAAGAAGATGAGGAGATGCTGGAGGAGCCGAGTCATCCCTGCTGAAGAAGAACATAAACATAACTGAAGAAGAGAGTGGACTTCTTAAACACACAATCAGAGGTAGTCTGGTTCTTCCCCCTGGACCAGAGGTAGTCTGGTTCTTCCCCCTGGACCAGAGGTAGTCTGGTTCTTCCCCCTGGACCAGAGGTAGTCTGGTTCTTCCCCCTGGACCAGAGGTAGTCTGGTTCTTCCCCCTGGACCAGAGGTAGTCTGGTTTTTCCCCCTGGACCAGGGACAGTCTGGACCAGGGGCAGTCTGGACCAGAGGCAGTCTGGACCAGAGGTAGTCTGGACCGGCCTCCAGATGAGGCTTGCAGTCAGAGCAGGTGTGTTATCAGAGCAGCTTTCAGTCTCTCACAGAAGCTGAATCTAAAACATGATGATAATGAATATTGACCCACAGGTCTGTTTTTAATGAGTGTTTTGGTAGCTGTGATTTGTTTCTCTGCTTAAACTAATCCGTCCTTTAATTCGGCTCACATGCCGGACTGGCTCGGCCCTTCTTCACTGCACATTTATAAAGTGTAAACACAGCTGACGCGAACACGCACGCCTCTTAAATCCGCCATTTTCAGAGTGGAGTTCTGCGTAGCTTCAGAGCTAGCAGCTAACAGCAGCTAACAGCAGGCTAACACTGAGGGAGGCTTCCAGAAGCTTCTGACAAACATCTCCTCATTATATCACAGCAGACAGGTACACACTCACCTGAGGGGACCTGTGCACGCGGGGATATTCACACTCTGCGTCAAGTGGAGCTCAACTCTTCTTCTTCTTCGTGTCATGGAATTATTGTCTCGGAGAAGATTCGTGTGGGACCATAGTGGGACGTGTTGCCCCCCTGTGGCGAGAAGGTGTAACTGTAGTTTAAGATATATAGTTTAGTTTTATTTTGAAAAACAGTGGGTATAACTGCAGCTCTGGTTGAAGACTTTAAAATGTAATTTTTATTTATGTTTTTGAATGTTTTATTTAAGCTGTTTTTAAAGAAGTCAGATGATGGAAAAGATGAAAGAAATTAAAGTTTATTTTGATTAATTATCTTCCAAAAGAAGTTGTAGTACCTGAGACAGATTCATTATTATAGTTTTAAAGAAGAAGAGCGCCCCCTGCTGGTCACTGAAGAGACTCTCCCGTTTTGTTTACGTAGAGGAAGCGTCAGCTCACGTTACCGACGCCGTTACTATAGCAACCATTACACGCGCGCTAAGTCTGCACAAACACATCTGAAGAAGTAGCTCCAGATAAAGAGTTTAATCTGTTCAAGTCTGAGCTTCATATGTGAAGTATGAAGTCTGATAGATAGATAGATAGATAGATAGATAGATAGATAGATAGATAGATAGATAGATAGATAGATAGATAGATAGATAGATAGATAGATAGATAGATAGATAGATAGATAGATAGATAGATAGATAGATAGATAGATGGATGGATGGATAGATAGATAGATAGATAGATAGATAGATAGATAGATAGATAGATAGATAGATAGATAGATAGATAGATAGATAGATAGATAGATACTTTATTGATCCCGAGGGAAATTCAAGGCATCCCTCCCCTCTGTATACAATAATCCCTCCTCACCAGTGAGTCCAGCTCTGTACCCCCCACAGAGCCGGCCCTCCTCACCAGTGAGTCCAGCTCTGTACCCCCCACAGAGCCAGTCCTCCTCACCAGAGAGTCCAGCTCTGTACCCCCCACAGAGCCGGCCCTCCTCACCAGTGAGTCCAGCTCTGTACCCCCCACAGAGCCAGTCCTCCTCACCAGTGAGTCCAGCTCTGTACCCCCCACAGAGCCGGCCCTCCTCACCAGTGAGTCCAGCTCTGTACCCCCCACAGAGCCAGTCCTCCTCACCAGTGAGTCCAGCTCTGTACCCCCCACAGAGCCGGCCCTCCTCACCAGTCTGTCCAGGCGTGCTGCGTCCCTCTTCTTGCAGCTTCCTCCCCAGCACACCACGGCGTAGAAGAGGACGCTGGACACCACAGACTGGTAGAACATCTGCAGCAGCTTTTTGCAGATGTTGAAGGACCCCAGCCTTCTCAGGAAGTACAGACGACTCTGTCCCTTCCTGCAGGTAGTGTCCATGTTAGGCGACCAGTCCAGCTTGTCATCCAGCTGCAGCCCCAGGTACCCGTAGGTCCTGACCACCTCCACGTCGACCCCCCCGATGGAAACAGGTTTCTTCCTTCGGAAGTCCACCACCATCTCCTTGGTCTTGGAGGTGTTTAGCTGCAGATGGTTGTCACTGCACCACGTCACAAAGTCCTCGATCAGGCTCCTGTACCCCCCCCCCCCCCCCCCCCCTTACATAAACGTGGCTAAATTGCAGACAGGTTTTGGCAGGTAACCAGCGAGGAGCTTTATTCTCACAACAACAGAGAAGAAAGGCGTCTTTGTGGAGTCGTCCTTTGATACAGGCCGGCTGCCTCACACAATGGACGCCTTATACATTTGCAGATGTCGTCTGGAAGCTCAAATGTCAACGCTTTTCACAGCAGCAGCAGCAGAGAGGAAGAATTGATCGCTTCACCTTTTGTCTCGAGCCGAATATTCAGCCAGCCGGGACACAAAAAGGGAAATAAAGAAAGAGATGAAAGAGATGAAAAAGGGTCTTCTGCAGCCAGAGAGTGCTCTACCTGTGAGAGGACCTCTGCACGCTGCCCACCCATTGGACGAGCAACCTGTCGAGCTTGAACCGTGGACACATGAGCGCTCCAGGTAGAGAAGAGCAGATCTAATATTCTAACAAGTTTAAAGATGTTCATGATGAACTGACTCTGAGTCTCCAGCTCATCACATCACTCACACAGTGTGGGAGAGTTTGGCCCCTGAGTTTGGCCCCTGAGTTTGGCCCCTGAGTTTGGCCCCTGAGTTTGGCCCCTGGTATGTTGGGAGGCTCGCTCACAGCTCGTGTCCTCTGCTGCTGGAGATTCATCAGGTCATTCACAGCATTCATCTGTTTCTAAAGTGAGAGAGTGAAACTTTAGTCCAGATCAGACAGCTGAGGTTTGAACTGTGGTGAAGCAGCTGTTCATCACACAGTGAGCCTGCGGGCCTCATTGTTTCAGGTGGAGCACCAACAGGTGTGTGAGTGTGTCCACGAGCTCTCAGGCTCCGTGCTGCCTTCAATAGCTGCTGATCATTTAGATTTGACTGCTATTGTTGCTTTGTGTCTCCCTCTTCTCTCTCTCTCTCTGCCTTCAAAGCCTCGCCATTCATTTCCAGCCTCTGCAATTTTCCTCTTCAGTGCGAGGAAGAAAAGATGACAAAGACGACACAGGGCTCCTCTCTCTCTCTCTCTCCCCGCTCGCTCGCCCGGCCCTCTCATTGTACCCAGCAATAATTTTTCTCCGTCATTGGTTTACTCCTAAAAGCCCGTTTGACGTCGGCCCTGAAAAGAAAGCAATAAAGAAAGCTTTTGAGAGCGGGAGACGCAGGAATGAATCCCTTTGGGACGCTGCGTCCGGAGGGGCCCCGCCATTGTCCCCGCCATTGTCCCCGCTCTGCTAATCAAACGGAGCTCAAATGAAAATAAGGTTTTCTATGAAAATAGGCCCTTTGTTGGCTTTGGAAGGCTAGTAATTCATAAACAATAAGCTGGCTCCTTTTGTTTGGGTTATAATATATTCCTGCTGCTCTGAAAGGGCTCTCTCTCTCTCACACACACACACACACACACACACACACACACACACCTACACACACACACACACACACACACACACACACACACACACACACACACTTGGTGAAGTCGGGGTAAAAGCCAAAGCGAGGACGCAGGCGGAGAGAGTATAAAAGGAGGCAGAGAGAAAAGCTTCTCATTCATCCTGCTGGCTCTGAGACAGCAGGCTGCTCCATCCTTCCCTCCTCTCTGCTCCATCCTTCCCTCCTCTCTGCTCCATCCTTCCCTCCTCTCTGCTCCATCCTTCCCTCCTCTCTGCTCCATCCTTCCCTCCTCTCTGCTCCATCCTCCCCTCCTCTCTGCTCCATCCTTCCCTCCTCTCTGCTCCATCCTTCCCTCCTCTCTGCTCCATCCTTCCCTCCTCTCTGCTCCATCCTTCCCTCCTCTCTGCTCCATCCTTCCATCCTCTCTGCTCCATCCTTCCCTCCTCTCTGCTCCATCCTTCCCTCCTCTCTGCTCCATCCTTCCCTCCTCTCTGCTCCATCCTTCCCTCCTCTCTGCTCCATCCTTCCCTCCTCTCTGCTCCATCCTCCACTCCTCTCTGCTCCATCCTTCCCTCCTCTCTGCTCCATCCTTCCCTCCTCTCTGCTCCATCCTTCCCTCCTCTCTGCTCCATCCTTCCCTCCTCTCTGCTCCATCCTTCCCTCCTCTCTGCTCCATCCTTCCCTCCTCTCTGCTCCATCCTCCACTCCTCTCTGCTCCATCCTTCCCTCCTCTCTGCTCCATCCTTCCCTCCTCTCTGCTCCATCCTTCCCTCCTCTCTGCTCCATCCTTCCCTCCTCTCTGCTCCATCCTTCCCTCCTCTCTGCTCCATCCTTCCCTCCTCTCTGCTCCATCCTTCCCTCCTCTCTGCTCCATCCTTCCCTCCTCTCTGCTCCATCCTTCCCTCCTCTCTGCTCCATCCTTCCCTCCTCTCTGCTCCATCCTTCCCTCCTCTCCTCCTTCCCTCCTCTCTGCTCCATCCTTCCCTCCTCTCTGCTCCATCCTTCCCTCCTCTCTGCTCCATCCTTCCCTCCTCTCTGCTCCATCCTTCCCTCCTCTCTGCTCCATCCTTCCCTCCTCTCTGCTCCATCCTTCCCTCCTCTCCTCCTTCCCTCCTCTCTGCTCCATCCTTCCCTCCTCTCTGCTCCATCCTTCCCTCCTCTCTGCTCCATCCTTCCCTCCTCTCTGCTCCATCCTTCCCTCCTCTCTGCTCCGTCAGCACTTTGACTCCTCACAGAGTGAAACTTTACTGACAGAGCCGACAGGTGTGTGCGGATCACTCTCCAAACTTCTCCCTCCTCAAACATCCTGTCTTCTCTTTCTCCAAACAATCATGGATGATGTGGACTAACTAAAGAATCTCCTGCTGCTGATTTTTCATCATGCTGTTGGAGAATTTCCCACCAAAGCTGACCGAGGAGGACTCGTGCTGTTTTTGTCAAACTTTGGCACCAAAGTCGTCAAAGCCCAGCCTGAGACTGAGCTCCATATTTAAAGCAGAGAGTGCAACAACCTGAGAGAATACAAGCACACATCAGGAGCAGCACAAAGCTCAGGGTCCAAACACAAACCCACAGATGACATGATGGATCTTTGACTCATTTTGGGTTTTTTGACTCGATGAAACACGAGTGAAAGTTTATTGTGGCGTCTTTGCAGAGGTCGTCTCCTCCGTCCTGATGGAGACAAAAAGCTTCTTCTGCTGTTGGATTATAAGATGACAGCGTTCAGACTCTGCAACATCTGGACCGGACTCTGTGGATACACATACCTGGATCTTTACAGACCCACCTGGATTGGTCCAGCAGGATGTAAGTCTGCGTCCTCGGCTTCTTTCCTTTAACGTGACGTCCTGATGGAGCCGCGCTGAAGTGTCTTTATCAGCTGATGTCTCTGTGATCAATGTTTTAGAGTAGAGCTGCTGATCAAATCCTCTGCTGCAGCCACCCGTCAGATCTGTGCTTGTGCAAGACACTAATTAATACAGTTCATACTGATGGACTCTTTACTCTGCAGCAGCCTCTACCATCAGTGTGTGAATGTGTATGAATGGATGAGTTCATACTGATGGACTCTGCAGCAGCCTCTACCATCAGTGTGTGAGTGTGTGTGAGTTTGCCTCCTCTCTAAAGTTGGTTGAGCTCAGGCCCCGCCCTCTCTGCATGTGTGATGTCAGAGAGGATCACGGTGGAGCTTGAACATGTATGTCGGGGTTTAGATCTGTACTTTAACATGTTCAGCTGCTTTGTTTCGTGCTGATCAGTGTGCAGCTATGTTCTCGCTCTGCCACGCTCATGCTCTCTCTTATGATGCCCCCCCCCCCCCCCCCCCCTTCATTATTCCTTCGGTGACTTTCATTGGCTCTGCAAGGAGGATGAGTGCTGTCAGATGGGAGCCCCATAGACTGGTGTAGTTTTGAGTCCTAAAACCAGGAAGTGAGTTAGCATGTTAGCGCCGTGGATCTGACCTCTAAAAGTCTAAATGTGTATTTTGAATGTGTTTGTGTTTAGACTGAAATAAGGTCTGTGGTTCACACAAGCTGAAGAGATGTTGATGTTTTGTTAGACGAGATAAACTACGTTAGCTAAGGCCAACACTTGTGACTTTTAAAGTTTTTACATGAACTTTAAACGGCGGTTGCTAACGAGTAGCTAACTGAAACTACAGTGGTTGTCATGGCGACATTAAACGTCATCACGCCGGGAACTCTCTCCCTAATCCTCCTTACAGCCTCTAGTCATGTTTTTCAGAGGTTAATAAACAACTTATTAAGCTAACGTTTAGCTAGCTTGTCAAATCCGCTGATTAGATCGATGAAGCTTAACGGTCGTGACGTCATTATAAACCGACCGCGGTGTAGTTAGCTTGTAGCATAACGTTAGCTTTTTACTTCTCTGGGCTGCATTAACTCTTCAAACTTCATATAAATGATGTTCATCTGTAAAGATTATCAGCTGAACTAAACAGCATCAGAAACGTGTGTTTGACACACAGATTATTTTATAAATCATACAAAATCCAAAAATCCCAGAGGACAATTTACGTAGGAACCACCGGCGCCATTTTTTCAGGTTGGCCTACAAAAATACGTCATTACTAAACCAGCCTATTGGGGAGGTTTCTACAGTCATTGTAAAACATGCACATGTGAGGGGCCCGAGACCTGGGGCCCCGTGCAGTCCTGACCTCCTGACAGGCCTGTAAACTGGCTGCAGCCGCTCTCTGATGCTCTTTTTGTTTTTTACACCAGCTGGTGGGTCGGGCCCTGAAGGCAGCACGTTTAATAATAAATCCATGAGGTCAGGGGTGCAGCAGGATTATTTACTGACGTGTCTCCAGACTGTGAAGATAAGAAGAGTTTGTGACGCTGACTCAGCAGATCTCTAAAGGTCAATAGATTCAGTCTCACACATCCAGGGGGGTCAATTTAATCCCAGATGAAATAAAGAAATCATTGATCAGATTGTTGTTGTGCAGAATGAAAAACTGGATGTTGGTGTAATTCCTGATCTGGCCGCTAGATGGCGCCACAGTCCAACAAACTGCGAAAAAGGCTCCAAAAGAAACTTCAAAGTTTATCTTCAGTTTTCCAAACCCCAGAATGAGACATGTATTCCTTATTGATTGATTGTGATTGATGCATGAAGATTAAAATCAGAGAAATATTCAGTCACATTGATTAGAGCAGATTCAATTATCTCGTCTTTGTTCTCTGAGTGAAACCTTCAGTCTCCTGCCAAATACAAAATCACATCAGCGTCACATGACGGCATGAAACAGAAATCATCAAACATGGAGGACAAAGAAATGTTTGATGCAGATGATTTATCAGCAAATCTTCGGTTTTTAATTCAACCTGTGTTCTACTTTAAGAAGCTCTTCAGTGGTTTATGGGTGTGATGACGACACACCGTGAGTCTTCACTTCCTCAGACAGTCTCTGTGTGTGCACAGCATCAGCCTGCAGTAAAGACTTTGTCCACCAGGGGGAAGTCTACGTCCACCTTTAGAGTGCTGCTTGAAACCTCCAGCGGCCTCGGCAGAGACCGGAGGTCTCCTGAAGAGCGAGTCAGGGAACACATCCAGGACCTTTACTGACTCACAGACGGAGACACAGAGACAGACAAAGACTCAAAGACAACCATGAGTCCACTCTGGGCGTCAGAAGCTGAAGACTCTGCTTCCAGGTCTTTGATTCAAAAACCTTCAAGGACTCCAGCTGGCTCTGCCACAGATTCCAGGCCGAGGCCGCAGCAGAGCTGAGTGTTGAGCACAGAGAGCATGAAGACTGAAGCAGACAAACACGAGGACGTGTCGACTACATGATGAACTTTTAGCAGGAGGGTTCGAGGAGTTTAATCAGAGAGTGTTTCAGTTCTTCAGGCTCTCTGAAGCTTTTAGATGTTGTGACCTCGTCATCCATGTCATACGCCTCATCTGTCCTATTAAAGGAAGTAAGGAGACGCGTTTCCATTGAGTCAGTGTGAAGTTTGTCCGTGGTCACTTTGGCACGGCACGCTCAGCAGGGGGCGCTCTCTGCATGAAGCAGACGAGCTGCGGTCGCTCTGTACCTGTGGCTCGTCCGCTGCTTGTTTGTGGAGTTTCTGATGAAAGTGGTTCCAACATGTGACCTCAGGTTGAAATGGGATCTGTGAGCGTGCAGCATGTTGGCCTTAAAGAGCTGAGGTTTCTTTGAGCTGCACTCAGAAGTGGAGCGTGCAGGCGAGCGGCTGAGCGTGGACCGGTGGGATGGCAGATTCTTCTCCTGGACTGAATTGCCTCAAAGTGCCAGGCTGCCATCAAAGCGCATTAACGTGATGGATATCCGGCGCTCTGCATTCATTCTCCACGCAGTGAATGTGGGAGCTGTGAGAGAGCCTGCAGCGCTCCAGCAGCTCAACATCTCTACCTCTGAAGCAGGGACAAATATAGACGCAGCTCCAGAGCGTTTATGTAAAACACTTCTCCTGTAACCCTGCGTTAGTGGCTTCCTGAGAGGAAGCAGCGGATCAGCGTCAGGACCTCCGGCGGCCTGGACCAGCACTCAGGCACAGAGCAAAATGTCCAATTGTCTGATTGATGCAAGTATGTGTTGGTTTGTTTCCAGACAGTGTTGAAGAAGATGACTCAGGAGGAGCTTCTTCACTCTCCTGCTGGACGATTTAGTTGTTGTTGTGCAAAGGAAAGAAAAACGAGCGCACAGTCTTTTTCTATGTAGATGATCTTAAAGAACGGCTGCAAGGCAGGACAAAGAAACAGTCAGCCACGTTCAACTTGATATAAACTAAAAATCCAAAAGCAGAAAGTCCAAAGATGAAGGAACAGTTAAAGGAGCAGTCTGTAGCTCCGCCCCCTAGTGTTTAAAATGAGTACTGCAGTCTAAACTCTAATCATCACAGAGAGCTGTCTCCCCCCCTCCTCTCACACAGCTCAGCATGTGGTGGACACTGTAGCTTCAGTGTTTAGCCAGCTCTGCATGTGGAGGACACTGTAGCTTCAGTGTTTAGCCAGCTCTGCATGTAGAGACACTGTAGCTTCAGTGTTTAGCCAGCTCTGCATGTAGAGACACTGTAGCTTCAGTGTTTAGCCAGCTCTGCAAGTGGTGGACACTGTAGCTTCAGTGTTTAGCCAGCTCTGCATGTGGAGGACACTGTAGCTTCAGTGTTTAGCCAGCTCTGCATGTGGTGGACACTGTAGCTTCAGTGTTTAGCCAGCTCTGCATGTGGTGGACACTGTAGCTTCAGTGTTTAGCCAGCTCTGCATGTGGTGGACACTGTAGCTTCAGTGTTTAGCCAGCTCTGCATGTGGTGGACACTGTAGCTTCAGTGTTTAGCCAGCTCTGCATGTGGTGGACACTGTAGCTTCAGTGTTTAGCCAGCTCTGCATGTGGTGGACACTGTAGCTTCAGTGTTTAGCCAGCTCTGCATGTGGTGGACACTGTAGCTTCAGAGGCTTTTTAGCTCGGGTACAATCACTTCTATCACTGAAACTGTGATTGTTTGAGTCTATTAGAAGGTTTCATATGGTTCCGTGTTTGTGCAGAAGGACTTGAAGGCAGTTTTCTTTGTTGCATCAGTTACATGTTATTTCTGTTTGGGATCATTTAGTGAAATATTGAGGTGTAAAAGGGTTAAAAAGATAAACGCGACAGCTGTGTGACTCTGAACAGTCCGCTTCTGATTTCAGCTGTAAATGTAGAAATAAAGAAACAAACGTCTCGTCAGATTTATCTCAGAGGAGAGAAATAAAAAAACAGCTGTGATTGTTGGAGCTTCAGTCGATTTCAATCTCTATTTTCATCTTTTTGTAAAATCTATAAAGGCAGCTCTTAACACGGGGCTGAGAGCTGGATGAGCGCCGGGTTAAAGGGGTCCAGGGCTCAGCGGGGCTCGGGTTAACTGCGGTGTCAAAGTGGCGTTTATCCTCCGAGCGGGTGAAGTGATGTGGAAGGTTGCAGGTTTGAATCTCAGAGGACGTGCAGCAGAAGGATGTTTATGTAGTTTTCAGGCCTGCAGACAAACATGGTCGTACATGTTGCATTGTGGGTCTTCCAGCCTCTCTGCAGCCTCGTATCATAGCTGTCTCACAACAAGCCTCGCCTCAAAATAATTTCTTAATCCATTAATTGGCGTGGAGCGGCGTGCGGGGCAGGGCTTTTTGTTCAGTGTGTTTTTCAGAGATGCATACTAATCATATAAAGTGATCCTTTGTACTCAGGTTGACAGCAGCGACGAGGGCTTTCAGACGACACACTCACACACACACACACACACACACACACACACACACACACACACACTCTGAGGCATGTGTCTGGGAGCGCCGTCGGCAGAACGAGTGTATTATTTTCCCTGAAGAGTGTTATTTTCCTGTCAGGGCTTGATGGCAACGTGCCAACAGATGTGACAGCGAACGATCATCCCTCCTTCATACAGTACAGATAGAGAGGGCGAGCGAGAGAGGGAGAGAGAGAGAGAGGAGGGATGGGTGAGCACAGAGATACTCGCTGGGTTTCCATCAGGCCAAAGTTCGATGTATAAAAAACAGCAAAGAGATCATATCTTCTCTCTCACTGAGGAGTCTGTCCATGCAGTGGGATACAGTGGTGCACAGTGGTGTACAGTGGTGCACTGTGGTGTGCAGTGGTATACAGTGGTGTGCAGTGGTGCACAGTGGGATACAGTGGTATACAGTGGGATACAGTGGTATACAGTGGGATACAGTGGTGCACAGTGGGATACAGTGGTGCACAGTGGTATACAGTGGTGTACAGTGGTGCACAGTGGTGCACAGTGGGATACAGTGGTATACAGTGGTGTACAGTGGTGTACTGTGGTGCACAGTGGTGTACTGTGGTGTACAGTGGTGTACAGTGGTGTACAGTGGTATACAGTGGTGTACAGTGGTGTACTGTGGTATACAGTGGTGCACAGTGGTGTACTGTGGTGTACAGTGGTATACAGTGGTGTACAGTGGTATACAGTGGTGTACTGTGGTGTACAGTGGTATACAGTGGTGTACAGTGGTATACAGTGGTGTACTGTGGTGTACAGTGGTATACAGTGGTGTACTGTGGTGTACAGTGGTATACAGTGGTGTACAGTGGTATACAGTGGTGTACTGTGGTGTACAGTGGTATACAGTGGTGTGCAGTGGGATACAGTGGTGTACAGTGGTGTACAGTGGTATACAGTGGTGTGCAGTGGGATACAGTGGTGTACAGTGGTGTACAGTGGTGTACTGTGGTGTACAGTGGTGTACAGTGGTGTACAGTGGTGTACAGTGGTGTACTGTGGTGTACAGTGGTATACAGTGGTGTGCAGTGGGATACAGTGGTGTACAGTGGTGTACAGTGGTATACAGTGGTGTGCAGTGGGATACAGTGGTGTACAGTGGTGTACAGTGGTGTACAGTGGTGTACTGTGGTGCACAGTGGTGTGCAGTGGTATACAGTGGTGTACAGTGGTGCACAGTGGTGTACTGTGGTGTACAGTGGTATACAGTGGTGTACAGTGGTGCACAGTGGTGCACAGTGGTGCACTGTGGTGCACAGTGGTGTGCAGTGGTGCACAGTGGTGCACTGTGGTGCACAGTGGGATACAGTGGTGCACTGTGGTGCACAGTGGGATACAGTGGTGTACAGTGGGATACAGTGGTGCACTGTGGTGTGCAGTGGGATACAGTGGTGCACAGTGGTGCACTGTGGTGGATATCAGCTCGTACACACTTCAGCCTGTCCACCTTATTTAGGATGAATGTTGTAGATTAACATCCGACCCAGCGGACCAATCACAGGGCTCACAGTCTGCGGCGAAGCTGCGGCGTGGTTTGTAAAGACGTGTCACCCGGCGGTCTGAGCTCGAGCCGTCACAGAATCCTTTTCTCTTTTGGTGTTGTCGTGAGATGTTCTTCATCCACCTTCTGTGAGCACGCAGCTTCTCTCTCAGGCGGCTCTTCAGACGGTAAAAAGGGCGTTCATGGCGAGCTGCTGGGGACGATGGAAGCTCCCTGAGGAGACTTTGTTGATCTCCTCCTGCAGACTGACTTTACATTTGTCTGCTGTTCAGAGCGACCTGATGAATAACAGCCTCTGCACATCAGATGATAGTGTGTGTGATCACAGCACTGTTCTCCTTTGTAAAGTGTGTAAGTAAACTGATTCCCTCCGTTATCTCGCTCTGTGTTCCTGCTCCTTTAGCCTCTTCATTTACTTCTCCTGTGACTGAGAAACAAAGACAAAACACAACAAAGCAGCTGGAAACAAAAGGCAACGAAAGAGGAACGTGTCATTACTGGCTTTGATTCTGCAGCAGCACAATACCCTGACCAGCTCGTCAAACGCAGGAGAGAGAGAGAGAGAGAGTGCGTGCGGACGAGTCACGGAGAGACAGTGTGGTGACGTTTCATTTAGATAATTATCTTCCAAATTAACCACAAACTCCTTCCCTGTTAATTACCTGTCTTGGGGAGCGGAGCGGGAAAACAAAAAGCCGAGCCACGCAGGTCTTTGTTCAGGGCTTCTTTGTGGGGGGGTGGGGGGGGGGGGGTAAATTGGTCGCTGGCCTGCTGAAAGGCCAGATAAACCTTGGAGGGGACGACCATTAAAGCGTTTGATAGGCTAATGGGGAGCACTGTTAGCATCCACGTTTGTAATTGGACGTCATAAATCTGGGACAGGTGACGAGGGGGACAAAGGAGGGGTTTTGTGCGGGTGTCGAGGCCGCGGCGCAGCGTGTAAATCCTTCCCCCGCCTGAACGCTGCTATCTGATGGTCCACGGATCGGCCACATTGATCCTGTGAGGAGTGTTTATACGGATGTATGAAAGGCTCTTATCTGTGCGTCTGCTCAACTTGATTCTGTCAGCAGCCATTAACCTTTCCTTCACAGCGTCAGACACCAGATTAGTTTCTACACTTAAAGCAACAGTGACACAAGAGCAGCGATTTAAACACTTTGTTTATGCTCTGGAGTGAATTAAACACGAGGTCATTAAACTCCAGATCCATAGTTTCAGATCCAGGTCTAAACTGTCTTTAGGTCCTGACAGACATTAATAACTCAGGTTCTCTGAAAGAGGAACAAAGTAAATCCATCATCTGTATCAGTTTGTAAGTCTGTAAAAACTTCAACCAATGTCTGCCACGAGGTACCAATCTGATGAACCAATCACAGCCCTCCCTGCTCTCTGATGAACCAATCACAGGCCTCCCTGCTCTCTGATGAACCAATCACAGGCCTCCCTGCTCTCTGATGAACCAATCACAGGCCTCCCTGTCTCCCTGCTCTCTGATGAACCAATCACAGCCTCCCTGTCTCCCTGCTCTCTGATGAACCAATCACAGGCCTCCCTGCTCTCTGATGGACCAATCACAGCCTCCCTGCTCTCTGATGAACCAATCACAGCCTCCCTGTCTCCCTGCTGGTGCTGGAGCTGGTCCCAGCTGATGGAGTAGTTGTAGTTTAGTGTTGCCTTGGGTTAGGGTTGGAGTGTGAGGGAGATTGAGGCCGTTGGATCATCAGAGTTGTTGGTTATAAAAATTAAATCTGCAGCTCATAATGAAAGTGGAGTTTCAGAACATGAGGGACAAATGTTCTTTTCCACCAATCACAGAAACTCTCCTCTCACATCTTTAGTTTTATTTACTTGTTTTCAGCAACCTCCAAACATTAGCACAACGCTGCTGTTACAAAGCTGCACACACGTTCTCCAGAGCAGGTGTGAGAGACACACACACACACACACACACACACACACACACACACACACACACACACACACACACACACACACACACACACACACACACACACACACACACACACACACACACACACACACACACACACACACACACACACACACACACACACACACACACACACACACACACACACACACACACACACACACACACACACACACACACACACACACACACACACACACACACACACACACACACACACACACACACACACACACACACACACACACACCGAGCTGCACCAATATTTGTGTTTGTCTCCTGTCACGTATCTGTCCGAGTCCTCGTCTCTGCTCTCCACGCTCCGCCGACAGCAGGTGTGAACAACTCTTCTGTGGAGAGGGACGCACTCTGCCGACACCCGTCTCACACACACACACACACACACACACACACACACACACACACACACAGCGAGGGCGGGGGAGGAGGAGGGAGGGAGGAGGGGGAGAGATCAATAGTAGTGAGTGTGGAGTTTGGATAATTACAGTTGTTAGCAGGCAGAAGAGAGCAGCTATAGTGGCCTCTCCACTCACTCTCTCTTATCACTCTCTGGCCTGTCATTACAGCTTTAAACGCTGTGTGTGTGTGTGTGTGTGTGTGTGTGTGTGTGTGTGTGTGTGTGTGTGTGTGTGTGTGTGTGTGTGTGTGTGTGTGTGTGTGTGTGCGTTATCACTCCTCTCTATACAGCATTACTTTTCTCTTTTTCTTGTCCTCTTGTCTCCTAATTACATTTCCTTTTCCTGCCTCCTCCTCTCTTTTTATTCCTTTTCATTTCTTCTTGTCTTTATCTCTCCTCCCTCCTCCCTCCTCCCTCCTCCCTCCTCCCTCCTCCCTCCTCCCTCCTTTCCTCGTCCCCTTTTACACACATCATTTCCTTGTCTCCTCTACCCTTTCATCCTCTAAACATTTCATCTCCTTGTCTCCTCTTCTCTCTCCTCATCACCTCTTCCCCTCTTTCCTTTCCTGGCTTCCTTCCCTTCTTATCTTTCCTTCCCCTCCTTCTTTAAACTCCTGTCTTTTTGCCCTCCTTGTGTCCTTCCCTCCTCTCCTTGTCTCCTCTACACCACCCTTTGTATCTCTTCTCCCTGCTTCTCTTTCATTCTCGTGTCTCCTTGCCGCCTTTCCTCGCCCTGTCTACCTTGCCCTCCTTTTTTATTGGTCCTTTAATTCTCCTCTCCTTGTCTCCTTTGCATCCTTTCCTTTCTTTTCTATGTCACTCCTCCTGTCCTCGTTTCCTTCCCTCTTGATATACCCCTCCATGTCTCCATGTCTCCTTCGTCTCTCACATTTCCTTTCCTTGTTTCCTTTACCCTTTAAATCTCATGTCCTCTCGTCTCATCTCCTCTCCTCTCATGTCCCCTCATTTTGTCTCCTCATTTCCTTTCCTCTCTCTTCCATCAGCCCTTCATCTCCTCCATGTACCCTCTCTCCTCTGTCTCAGTGTCTCCTCCTCTCCTCTGTCTCAGTGTCTCCTCTCCTCTGTCTCAGTGTCTCCTCTCCTCTGTCTCAGTGTCTCCTCCTCTCCTCTGTCTCAGTGTCTCCTCTCCTCTGTCTCAGTGTCTCCTCTCCTCTGTCTCAGTGTCTCCTCTCTCCTCTGTCTCAGTGTCTCCTCTGTCTCAGTGTCTCCTCTGTCTCAGTGTCTCCTCTGTCTCAGTGTCTCCTCTGTCTCAGTGTTTGTAGTCGATGACAGAAGGGCCCAGGAGCGGCTGATCCAGAGTTTGACTGAAGCGGTTCTGTTGGGTCCAGGACTCGGAGCTCCTTCACGGTCTCTGGTGTTGGACGTCGTCCCACAGTGACAGCGAGCAGACGTTCTGTTGAAGGAGTTCCTCCTCGTCAGCCTCTCCTGTTTCATCCTCTAATCCTCCTCCCTCCTCACATCCTCTAATCTCTCTTTATCTCCTTCTCCTCCATTCTTCTCCTTCTCCTCCTTCTCCTCCATTCTTCTCCTTCTCCTCCATTCTTCTCCTTCTCCTCCATTCTTCTCCTGCTCCTCCATTCTTCTCCTTCTTCTCCTGCTCCTCCATTCTTCTCCTTCTCCTCCATTCTTCTCCTTCTCCTCCATTCTTCTCCTTCTCCTCCATTCTTCTCCTTCTCCTCCATTCTTCTCCTGCTCCTCCATTCTTCTCCTTCTCCTCCATTCTTCTCCTGCTCCTCCATTCTTCTCCTGCTCCTCCATTCTTCTCCTTCTCCTCCATTCTTCTCCTTCTCCTCCATTCTTCTCCTTCTCCTCCTTTCTTCTCCTTCTCCTCCTTTCTTCTCCTTCTCCTCCATTCTTCTCCTTCTCCTCCATTCTTCTCCTCCATTCTTCTCCTCCATTCTTCTCCTTCTCCTCCATTCTTCTCCTTCTCCTCCATTCTTCTCCTTCTCCTCCATTCTTCTCCTGCTCCTCCATTCTTCTCCTTCTCCTCCATTCTTCTCCTTCTCCTCCATTCTTCTCCTGCTCCTCCATTCTTCTCCTGCTCCTCCATTCTTCTCCTTCTCCTCCATTCTTCTCCTTCTCCTCCATTCTTCTCCTTCTCCTCCTTTCTTCTCCTTCTCCTCCTTTCTTCTCCTTCTCCTCCATTCTTCTCCTTCTCCTCCATTCTTCTCCTCCATTCTTCTCCTCCATTCTTCTCCTTCTCCTCCATTCTTCTCCTTCTCCTCCATTCTTCTCCTTCTCCTCCATTCTTCTCCTGCTCCTCCATTCTTCTCCTGCTCCTCCATTCTTCTCCTGCTCCTCCTTTCTTCTCCTTCTCCTCCTTTCTTCTCCTTCTCCTCCATTCTTCTCCTTCTCCTCCATTCTTCTCCTGCTCCTCCATTCTTCTCCTGCTCCTCCATTCTT
>NW_027636512.1:55000-107500 GCF_947650265.1 Symphodus melops | reverse complement strand
GGACACGAAACACCGGGAAGGATGCAGCCGGGGATCAAAATGGAATCATGATTGAAGAGCTTTGTGTCTCTTCTAATCACAGTAAAGATGGGAATCTCTCTGTGGTGGTCTCGACTGGTCCGGACTCTGCCCAGCCTGAGGCGGATTCTGAGACCAGACAGAGAGCGACCCTCTAACACTACAGCACTACAGTGCAGGAAATTCAGAAGTGCTTTACTTTCAAAATAAGATGAAAACATTGAAAAGAAAGCGTCGTTGGACGAGCGGCACAATGATCGGTGTTTGATCAGCAGTCTGCTTCCTGTTTCACTCTCACCCGAGGGTCCCCACACAGACCAGCGGGCTGAAGTCTCCTGGACCCGAGACGCCCGTCAGCTGATTTTTATCTCGTCTTAGTTTGACTCAAACGTATTGTAGTCTCACTTTCCTCCGAGCTACACGACCTCAGAAACAAATCAATACATGACGATTGTTTGGACAATCAGCTGCAGCATGAAGAACAGAAGCTCTCAGAGTGTTTGGATTCGTTCTGCAGAGGAACAGGAACGTTCTTCTCTCATCAGAGAGTTCTCCGTGCATTCAAACCTTCACCTCAGCGTCCTTCAGTGGAGACCAACATCAGAGACAGAGCAAGACCAGCAGGAAGTGACAACAAACAGCTTTTGATCAGACAGGAAGTGACCAGAGGTGCTGACAGGAAGTGACCAGAGGTGCTGACAGGAAGTGAGCAGAGGTACTGACAGGAAGTGAGCAGAGGTGCTGACAGGAAGTGACCAGAGGTGATGACATGAAGTGACCAGAGGTACTGACAGGAAGTGACTAGAATTGATGACAGGAAGTGAGCAGAGGTACTGACAGGAAGTGACCAGAGGTGCTGACAGGAAGTGACCAGAGGTGCTCAGAGAAAGTGACCAGAGGTACTGACAGGAAGTGACCAGAGGTGATGACAGGAAGTGACCAGAGGTACTGACAGGAAGTGACCAGAGGTACTGACAGGAAGTGACCAGAGGTGCTGACAGGAAGTGACCACAGGTGATGACAGGAAGTGACCAGAGGTGCTGACAGGAAGTGACCAGAGGTACTGACAGGAAGTGACTAGAGGTACTGACAGGAAGTGAGCAGAGGTGCTGACAGGAAGTGACCAGAGGTACTGACAGGAAGTGACTAGAGGTGATGACAGGAAGTGACCAGAGGTGCTGACAGGAAGTGACCAGAGGTGATGACAGGAAGTGACCACAGGTGATGACAGGAAGTGACCAGAGGTGCTGACAGGAAGTGACCAGAGGTGCTCAGAGAAAGTGACCAGAGGTGCTGACAGGAAGTGACCAGAGGTGATGACAGGAAGTGACCAGAGGTACTGACAGGAAGTGACCAGAGGTGATGACAGGAAGTGACCAGAGGTACTGACAGGAAGTGACCAGAGGTGCTCATAGGAAGTGACCAGAGGTGCTTACAGGAAGTGAGCAGAGGTACTGACAGGAAGTGACCAGAGGTACTGATAGGAAGTGACCAGATGTGATGACAGGAAGTGACCAGAGGTGCTGACAGGAAGTGACCAGATGTGATGACAGGAAGTCAACAGAGGTGCTAACAGGAAGTGACCAGAGGTGACGACAGGAAGTGACCAGAGGTGCTGACAGGAAGTGACCAAAGTGTTATGTCAGAACTTTCCAACGGGTGTAGACCTGCCAGCCTCCACAGTTCTCCAGGTAGCAACAACAGACACCAGGTCTAACCTCAGTCTGCAGTGACCTGCAGCCATGTGCCTGTCACCCAATCACAGTGAAGCCCTCCCTCCCCTGTGATGTGGCGTTAACATGTCCCATTGAAAAGGGTTTGATACTGAAGTACAGGAAATCAGAGAACATGAGGTGAGCAACTCTTTGAGCTAACACTCGTGCATCCACACTCATCATCAGCAGTATGTTGTGTGTAAATGTGTTTCTGCTCATTTACCTGCCTAAGTGAGCAGCTGATCACTTCACTCCATCACATGTTAATGATTCCTGCAGCCATGAGGTGGAGCCGAGGTCCTGCAGCTGGAAGCTGAGCGTGCTTCTTCAGTCGACCCTAGCTCATGTGTTTCTGTGCATTAGTGCAGTTTTTGATGAACTGAAGGTTTTACCCGCTTGGAACAACAACACAGTCAGAGTCTCTATATTCTGTTTCCTGTTCTTCACAGCTCTGATACAAACACTCTGTTTATCTGTCGCTGATCTTTTTACATCAAGCTCTCGACTCAGGAGAATATTTATCAGACCTTTAACATATGAGCATGTCTTCAATGAATGCAATGTGATGATAACAACGTCTGTGACCTTTTTACTAAATAACATTAAGGCTTGAGATTCATCCACAGCCTGAGCCTCGTCCAATCAACTTGAGTTTCTCCTGATGTCTCATTGGTCTAAGAGAGAGACAGAGAGAGGGGAACACAGCAGGAGCTTGTTTTTTATTTTCTCTTTGTTCAAGTCCTGAAAGACTTCAGCAGCCCTGACCTCTCTGGACCCGCTGCAACAAACTGAAAACACGAGCCACCTCAGGAAACATTTGGACCAAAAGCTGTTTCTTGTTTGAGTTCAGGGACGAGACACCTTCTTTATAATCTGCTGAAAAAGAAACTGAACAGAATCAGCTGGTTGATAAAGTCCAAATATTGGTTAAAAAGGCCGTTAGCATCCTCCTCTTCAGCAGCTTTTATTCCTTCAAGTCTCTCCATCTGCAGCTTTTCATTGAATCAGAAACATAAACAGGACTCAGGGACACGTTGACAGCACTTTCTCATCCGTGAAATTATATCCGAGGGAGACGAAGCTGAATGAAAACCATGAAAGTCGACCGCCGCTGAGGACCTTAAAGGCAACACGCTGCTGCTAGACACGCCGAACAAAGACTCATTAATGCGTTTAAATCTCTCACACAGATGACGGAACATCTTTTATTTAAGCTACAACAGATTCATTAACGCTTTTAATCACAACAGACGTTTAGAGACAAATCATGTCACACTGAAGAACAGAAACAAGAAGACGACAGAAACACAGGGGAATATGGGATTAGCTGCAGGTGTCATCAGTCCACACAGACGCAGAGAACATGTCCCACAATAAGACCACAATCTGTAAACCGTTAACCTGCATCACTAAAGGACCAATCAGAGAGCTGCTCTCTTCCTGTGTGATCAGTCAGCCAATCAGAGAGCTGCTCTCTTCCTCTGTGATCATGAAGGAAACCTGCTGTGTTGAAGCTTCTCTGACAACAATGCAGCAGCCAGTATGTCCTCCTTCTAACTTTAGATTCTGCTCCTGAATGCTCTGGATCTGATTGGACCAGAGAAGGTAGGCGGGGCTTTGAAGGCCGTTTTGGACGCCCCTGGGTTTGCCAGATATGAGAGCAGTTATCAGGTGAACAGGTGTTGCAGCGATGGAAGCGGGCAGTGGAACTGCTTCAGATAGAAGTGATTGTACCCGAGCTAAAAAGCCTCTGCATGTTTCTAATAAGCTCCAGCAGCAGAAAGCTGCTCAAACTAGGATCAATGTTGGAGATGAAACATGGAGAGAGGTTAGAACGCAGAAAGCTTTACAGACCCATGCAGAGCTGGCTAAACACTGAAGCTACAGTGTCCACCACATGCAGAGCTGGCTAAACACTGCAGCTACAGTGTCCACCACATGCAGAGCTGGCTAAACACTGAAGCTACAGTGTCCACCACATGCTGAGCTGGCTAAACACTGAAGCTACAGTGTCCACCACATGCTGAGCTGGCTAAACACTGAAGCTACAGTGTCCACCACATGCTGAGCTGGCTAAACACTGAAGCTACAGTGTCCACCACATGCTGAGCTGGCTAAACACTGAAGCTACAGTGTCCACCACATGCTGAGCTGGCTAAACACTGAAGCTACAGTGTCCACCACATGCAGAGCTGGCTAAACACTGGAGCTACAGTGTCCACCACATGCAGAGCTGGCTAAACACTGAAGCTACAGTGTCCACCACATGCAGAGCTGGCTAAACACTGAAGCTACAGTGTCCATCACATGCAGAGCTGGCTAAACACTGAAGCTACAGTGTCCACCACATGCAGAGCTGGCTAAACACTGAAGCTACAGTGTCCACAACATGCTGACCTGTGTGAGCATCCACTCTAGAGAGGAGGTCAGTGCGTAGAACGTGTTCAGAGTTTTTAAAAAGGAGTGAATGAGATTCACTAACTGTGCACAGCGAGGTTAAACAATGTATTTTCGGTATGTCAGGAGCGTAGCATAGCATGTTAGCATGCTGTCACTGCTCATGGCAGCAGTGAAGAGGCTGATGTGAACAGCAGGTGTTTGGGCCTCACTCAGAGTATTGTAAATGATTTGTTAGCATAAAGTGATTTAGCGTGTCTCTGTTTATGTCTGTGTTCTGCTCTCTGTCAGCAGGGAACATGCTGACCCTGTTCTGTAGTCACATGGTGGGGATGAAGAGATCAAAGCTGCGGCTCGCTGACGGCAGCTCGGCGTGTGATCTCAGCGGGGAAACTTTCCCACCTCACCAACCTGCAGAGAGTCGGAGAATATCTGAGTGAAGCAGCTGCTGGTCTGATGTGAACCCTGATGACATCACACGGAGGAGAAGGCGCCGCATGATGACATCACACGGAGGAGAAGGCGCTGCATGATGACATCACACGGAGGAGAAGGCGCTGCATGATGACATCACACGGAGGAGAAGGCGTCACATGATGACATCACACGGAGGAGAAGGCGCTGCATGATGACATCACACGGAGAAGGCGTCACATGATGACATCACACGGAGGAGAAGGCGTCACATGATGACATCACACGGAGGAGAAGGCGTCACATGATGACATCACACGGAGGAGAAGGCGCTGCATGATGACATCACACGGAGAAGGCGCTGCATGATGACATCACACGGAGGAGAAGGCGCTGCATGATGACATCACACAGAGGAGAAGGCGCTGCATGATGACATCACACGGAGGAGAAGGCGTTGCATGATGACATCACACGGAGGAGAAGGCGTCGCATGATGACATCACACGGAGGAGAAGGCGCTGCATGATGACATCACACGGAGGAGAAGGCGTCGCATGATGACATCACACGGAGGAGAAGGCGCTGCATGATGACATCACACGGAGGAGAAGGCGCTGCATGATGACATCACACGGAGGAGAAGGCGTCGCATGATGACATCACACGGAGGAGAAGGCGCTGCATGATGACATCACACGGAGGAGAAGGCGTCACATGATGACATCACACGGAGGAGAAGGCGTTGCATGATGACATCACATGGAGGAGAAGGCGCTGCATGATGACATCACACGGAGGAGAAGGCGCTGCATGATGACATCACACAGAGGAGAAGGCGCTGCATGATGACATCACACGGAGGAGAAGGCGTCGCATGATGACATCACACGGAGGAGAAGGCGCTGCATGATGACATCACACGGAGGAGAAGGCGCTGCATGATGACATCACACGGAGGAGAAGGCGCTGCATGATGACATCACACGGAGGAGAAGGCGTCACATGATGACATCACACGGAGGAGAAGGCGCTGCATGATGACATCACACGGAGGAGGTTGCGTCACATGATGACATCACACGGAGGAGAAGGCGCTGCATGATGACATCACACGGAGGAGAAGGCGTCACATGATGACATCACACGGAGGAGGTTGCGTTACATGATGACATCACACGGAGGAGGTTGCGTCACATGATGACATCACACGGAGGAGAAGGCGCTGCATGATGACATCACACGGAGGAGAAGGCGCTGCATGATGACATCACACGGAGGAGGTTGCGTCACATGATGACATCACACGGAGGAGAAGGCGCTGCATGATGACATCACACGGAGGAGAAGGCGTCACATGATGACATCACACGGAGGAGGTTGCGTCACATGATGACATCACACGGAGGTGAGTGGATGTGTAGATGAAGGGTTCTGATGCTGTCTGAACCTTGGCCAGCTTTCTTCTCAATGTGAACGAGCATGTTTAGTGAAACAGCAGCCGTGTACATGTGCTGGTCACTTTGAACACGCTGATCTGAATCACTGACGTGTCAGCGCTACGTGTCAGCGCTACGTGTCAGCGCTACGTGTCAGGATGTCTGTGAAGTCAGTTGAAAGGTTTGTAGCAGCTCAGTGGATGTACGAGGGGAACAGAGCCAGCTCTCACTGCTTCCTGTTTCATCCCGCTGAGGGAAGCCTGCAGACACATCTCTCTATTCACTGCGTCACTTCCTGTCTTCACACAGGGAGACGGACGGTAATAAAGACTAACTTGTTTCCTGCACTGTCAGAGTATGAAGTGTCTCTAAAGGACCTTCTGTTTGTGTGCAAAGCTAAGTGTTGCTAACGCTAGCTCAGCTCACGTCTGGAGAAATGAATCATTCAAACTTCAAATCAACCGTCAGCGTGCACTTTGTCTCCACAGTGTCTTTGTCTCCACAGTGTCTTTGTCTCCACAGTGTCTTTGTCTCCACAGTTAAAGGAGGACAGTCTCTCTCTCTCCCTCTCCCTCTCTCCCCCCCCCCCTCTCTCTCTCCCCTCTCTCTCCCCCCCCCCCTCTCCCCCCCCTCTCTCTCACTCCCCCCCCCCCCCCCCCCCCCCCTCTCCCGTGCGGTCCTCATCCATCACCTGTGGGTGCCGGTGTCCCCGGCGTCCCTGTGTTTCTGCAGCTTAAAGAGGTTTAGTGGTGATGAATGGCCCCAGCAGCTGGATGAGGAGGATCCATCTTCACCTTAATAACAACAACAGAAGAAGAAGAGTGTTTGGGATGAAGCAGGCTGATGTCCGCGGCTTTCTGTGCAGCGTGGATAGCTTAGCGGTTAGCTCCTCCCCCCCTGTCTAAAGTCAGTGAAGACAGGCAGAGACCCGGGGCTCTGTCTTTATTCATCTGAATACTTTAAACCTTTCTAAAGGACGCTCCCAACCAACGAACCCTTGTTCCTGCAGGGGGAGCTATTTAAACCATTTGGGTTGTAGTACCACATCCTGGCCACCAGGTGGGATGGGCTCCACCCCCCCGTGAGCCCAAACAGGAAGGTGCTTCAGAAACACTCCAGCCTTGTTTTCTGTCGTTAAACAAACGAGCAGCAGGCCGACACCCGGCTGAAGTCTCGGTCCACTTCCAAGCCGACCCCGGTACCTTTGGTTTGAGCTGTGAGAGGAACCGGACCTGAGTCCGACCCAGTTCTAGAAGTGGTCCGGCTGTTTGGAGCGAGCCGGCCCCCGGCGTGTTAAACACACACGTTCATCAGAACATGGGCTGACAGAGCGATACACATTATACACACACAGCTGGGATGGCTCCGCCCCCAAACTTTTTATCCAATGAGAGAACCACCTTCATACACCTGTGAATGTATCAATTCTGCACCTACTGTGAAAAGTGCAATGTGAAAACACACACACACAGACACACACACACACACACACAGACACACACACACACACACACAGACACACACAGACACACACACACACAGACACACACACACACACACACACACAGACACACACACACACACACACAGACACACACACAGACACACACACACACACACACACACAGACACACACACACACACACACACACACACACACACACAGACACACACACACACACACACACACACACAGACACACACACACACACACACACACACAGACACACACACACACACACATACACACACACAGACACACACACACACACACACAGACACACACACACACAGACACACACACACACACACAGACACACACACAGACACACACACACACACACACACACACACACACACACACACACAGACACACACACACACACACACACACACACACACTCACACAGGCACACAGACACACACACACTCACACACACAGACACACACACACTCACACACACAGACACACACACTCACACAGACACACACACTCACACACACTCAGCCTGTCTGCAGTCTGAGAACAGGAAGGACAGTGTGTGTCCCTCCGTCCTCTCGTCCTGCTGTCTCCTCGGGGACGCGTCTTTAACGTGAGCGCTTAAAGAGGCGAAATGTCAAACGACTAATCTTCTTCTAAAACTGCAGTTTGAGCTCATCAGTCTCTCTCTCTCTCTCTCGCTCGCCCAGAGACACACAGAGAGAGAGAGAATGGGGGATAGGATTCAGTGGCAGGCGGGTTAATAACTCGCTTTGCTCGGGACGCCATAAATTGGTTTCCATTGACACCTGCTATCTCTCAGCAGATAGTGGCGAGGAGCTCATCCCGTGTGCGCACGCCGCTGGATGGGAGCCAAACAACCCGCTACAGAGAAGAACTTCCACCCTTCAGATATGCAGCTGTTATTGTCATCGTGTCAAAGCCCCAGTTTGTTCGTCTGTCGGCCATCGTGTCCCGCTCAGTCCTCCTCGATGCCTCGCCGTGATAAACCGCTCGTCTCCATTCAGCACTTTTAATTGCCTCGCCACGAGGTCGGGCTTATCTCAAATTAGAAGCTGAAATATTGAAATCTTTGTCCTTTCAGGGCGTCGCTGTTCTCACCACGCAGAGATAAGACAACGAGACGAAACTGAGGCCACTCAGGACACGTGAACACAGACGGAGCAGCTGATCAGGTGTCTGCAGGACGTCAGGAAGTGTGACAGGAAGTGTGACAGGAAGTGTGACAGGAAGTGACGTTTTTTTATCCTGAAACTTTTTAAAACTTATGTTACAAATGTTTTGAATCATCGGACAGCAGGATCTCTCTCTCCTGACCCGTTAGCTAGGACCAGAACCAGGTCCCAGTCTGATGACCTGTTAGCTCGGATCAGGACCAGGTCCCAGTCTGATGACCTGCTAGCTAGGACCAGAACCAGGTCCCAGTCTGATGACCTGTTAGCTAGGACCAGAACCAGGTCCCAGTCTGATGACCTGTTAGCTAGGATCAGGACCAGGTCCCAGTCTGATGACCTGTTAGCTAGGACCAGAACCAGGTCCCAGTCTGATGACCTGTTAGCTCGGATCAGGACCAGGTCCCAGTCTGATGACCTGCTAGCTAGGACCAGAACCAGGTCCCAGTCTGATGACCTGTTAGCTAGGATCAGGACCAGGTCCCAGTCTGATGACCTGTTAGCTAGGACCAGAACCAGGTCCCAGTCTGATGACCCGTTAGCTAGGACCAGAACCAGGTCCCAGTCTGATGACCCGTTAGCAAGGGTCAGGACCAGGTCCCAGTCTGAAGACCTGTTAGCTCGAATCAGGACCAGGTCCCAGTCTGATGAGCTGTTAGCTAGGATCAGGACCAGGTCCCAGTCTGATGACCTGCTAGCTCGGATCAGGACCAGGTCCCTGTCTGATGAGCTGTTAGCTAGGATCAGGACCAGGTCCCAGTCTGATGACCTGTTAGCTAGGATCAGGACCAGGTCCCAGTTTGAGGACCTGTTAGCTAGGATCAGGTCCCAGTCTGAGGACCTGTTAGCTAGGACCAGGTCCCAGTCTGAGGACCTGTTAGCTAGGACCAGGACCAGGTCCCAGTCTGAGGACCTGTTAGCTAGGACCAGGTCCCAGTCTGAGGACCTGTTAGCTAGGACCAGGACCAGGTCCCAGTCTGAGGACCTGTTAGCTAGGACCAGGACCAGGTCCCAGTCTGAGGACCTGTTAGCTAGGACCAGGTCCCAGTCTGAGGACCTGTTAGCTAGGATCAGGACCAGGTCCCAGTCTGATGACCTGTTAGCTAGGATCAGGACCAGGTCCCAGTCTGAGGACCCGTTAGCTAGGATCAGGACCAGGTCCCAGTCTGAGGACCTGTTAGCTAGGATCAGGACCAGGTCCCAGTCTGAGGACCTGTTAGCTAGGATCAGGACCAGGTCCCAGTCTGATGACCTGTTAGCTAGGATCAGGACCAGGTCCCAGTCTGAGGACCTGTTAGCTAGGATCAGGACCAGGTCCCAGTCTGAGGACCTGTTAGCTAGGACCAGGTCCCAGTCTGAGGACCTGTTAGCTAGGACCAGGTCCCAGTCTGAGGACCTGTTAGCTAGGATCAGGACCAGGTCCCAGTCTGATGACCTGTTAGCTAGGATCAGGACCAGGTCCCAGTTTGAGGACCTGTTAGCTAGGATCAGGTCCCAGTCTGAGGACCTGTTAGCTAGGACCAGGTCCCAGTCTGAGGACCTGTTAGCTAGGACCAGGACCAGGTCCCAGTCTGAGGACCTGTTAGCTAGGACCAGGTCCCAGTCTGAGGACCTGTTAGCTAGGACCAGGTCCCAGTCTGAGGACCTGTTAGCTAGGACCAGGACCAGGTCCCAGTCTGAGGACCTGTTAGCTAGGACCAGGTCCCAGTCTGAGGACCTGTTAGCTAGGATCAGGACCAGGTCCCAGTCTGATGACCTGTTAGCTAGGATCAGGACCAGGTCCCAGTCTGAGGACCCGTTAGCTAGGATCAGGACCAGGTCCCAGTCTGAGGACCTGTTAGCTAGGATCAGGACCAGGTCCCAGTCTGAGGACCTGTTAGCTAGGATCAGGACCAGGTCCCAGTCTGATGACCTGTTAGCTAGGATCAGGACCAGGTCCCAGTCTGAGGACCTGTTAGCTAGGATCAGGACCAGGTCCCAGTCTGAGGACCTGTTAGCTAGGACCAGGTCCCAGTCTGAGGACCTGTTAGCTAGGACCAGGTCCCAGTCTGAGGACCTGTTAGCTAGGATCAGGACCAGGTCCCAGTCTGATGACCTGTTAGCTAGGATCAGGACCAGGTCCCAGTTTGAGGACCTGTTAGCTAGGATCAGGTCCCAGTCTGAGGACCTGTTAGCTAGGACCAGGTCCCAGTCTGAGGACCTGTTAGCTAGGACCAGGACCAGGTCCCAGTCTGAGGACCTGTTAGCTAGGACCAGGTCCCAGTCTGAGGACCTGTTAGCTAGGACCAGGACCAGGTCCCAGTCTGAGGACCTGTTAGCTAGGACCAGGACCAGGTCCCAGTCTGAGGACCTGTTAGCTAGGACCAGGTCCCAGTCTGAGGACCTGTTAGCTAGGATCAGGACCAGGTCCCAGTCTGATGACCTGTTAGCTAGGATCAGGACCAGGTCCCAGTCTGAGGACCCGTTAGCTAGGATCAGGACCAGGTCCCAGTCTGAGGACCTGTTAGCTAGGATCAGGACCAGGTCCCAGTCTGAGGACCTGTTAGCTAGGATCAGGACCAGGTCCCAGTCTGATGACCTGTTAGCTAGGATCAGGACCAGGTCCCAGTCTGAGGACCTGTTAGCTAGGATCAGGACCAGGTCCCAGTCTGAGGACCTGTTAGCTAGGACCAGGTCCCAGTCTGAGGACCTGTTAGCTAGGACCAGGTCCCAGTCTGAGGACCTGTTAGCTAGGATCAGGACCAGGTCCCAGTCTGATGACCTGTTAGCTAGGATCAGGACCAGGTCCCAGTTTGAGGACCTGTTAGCTAGGATCAGGTCCCAGTCTGAGGACCTGTTAGCTAGGACCAGGTCCCAGTCTGAGGACCTGTTAGCTAGGACCAGGACCAGGTCCCAGTCTGAGGACCTGTTAGCTAGGACCAGGTCCCAGTCTGAGGACCTGTTAGCTAGGACCAGGTCCCAGTCTGAGGACCTGTTAGCTAGGACCAGGACCAGGTCCCAGTCTGAGGACCTGTTAGCTAGGACCAGGTCCCAGTCTGAGGACCTGTTAGCTAGGATCAGGACCAGGTCCCAGTCTGATGACCTGTTAGCTAGGATCAGGACCAGGTCCCAGTCTGAGGACCCGTTAGCTAGGATCAGGACCAGGTCCCAGTCTGAGGACCTGTTAGCTAGGATCAGGACCAGGTCCCAGTCTGAGGACCTGTTAGCTAGGATCAGGACCAGGTCCCAGTCTGATGACCTGTTAGCTAGGATCAGGACCAGGTCCCAGTCTGAGGACCTGTTAGCTAGGATCAGGACCAGGTCCCAGTCTGAGGACCTGTTAGCTAGGACCAGGTCCCAGTCTGAGGACCTGTTAGCTAGGACCAGGTCCCAGTCTGAGGACCTGTTAGCTAGGATCAGGACCAGGTCCCAGTCTGATGACCTGTTAGCTAGGATCAGGACCAGGTCCCAGTTTGAGGACCTGTTAGCTAGGATCAGGTCCCAGTCTGAGGACCTGTTAGCTAGGACCAGGTCCCAGTCTGAGGACCTGTTAGCTAGGACCAGGACCAGGTCCCAGTCTGAGGACCTGTTAGCTAGGACCAGGTCCCAGTCTGAGGACCTGTTAGCTAGGACCAGGACCAGGTCCCAGTCTGAGGACCTGTTAGCTAGGACCAGGACCAGGTCCCAGTCTGAGGACCTGTTAGCTAGGACCAGGTCCCAGTCTGAGGACCTGTTAGCTAGGATCAGGACCAGGTCCCAGTCTGATGACCTGTTAGCTAGGATCAGGACCAGGTCCCAGTCTGAGGACCCGTTAGCTAGGATCAGGACCAGGTCCCAGTCTGAGGACCTGTTAGCTAGGATCAGGACCAGGTCCCAGTCTGAGGACCTGTTAGCTAGGATCAGGACCAGGTCCCAGTCTGATGACCTGTTAGCTAGGATCAGGACCAGGTCCCAGTCTGAGGACCTGTTAGCTAGGATCAGGACCAGGTCCCAGTCTGAGGACCTGTTAGCTAGGACCAGGTCCCAGTCTGAGGACCTGTTAGCTAGGACCAGGTCCCAGTCTGAGGACCTGTTAGCTAGGATCAGGACCAGGTCCCAGTCTGATGACCTGTTAGCTAGGATCAGGACCAGGTCCCAGTTTGAGGACCTGTTAGCTAGGATCAGGTCCCAGTCTGAGGACCTGTTAGCTAGGACCAGGTCCCAGTCTGAGGACCTGTTAGCTAGGACCAGGACCAGGTCCCAGTCTGAGGACCTGTTAGCTAGGACCAGGTCCCAGTCTGAGGACCTGTTAGCTAGGACCAGGACCAGGTCCCAGTCTGAGGACCTGTTAGCTAGGACCAGGACCAGGTCCCAGTCTGAGGACCTGTTAGCTAGGACTAACACTAACATGCTGAAGTGAATGAACAGTTGAAATGTGAGAATAAGAATCAGGCACCAACAGTTTTGTCGGGAATATCTAAAAAAATAACCAAATGTTTTTTATTTCATGTTGATACATTCTTGGACAACACCACAGAATAGTTGCATGAGTGGCCAAATGTAAATCTGTCCCACAACATTGGCACATAAGCAGCAAGGGCAACATGAAGATACCGAGTACAAACAGTAGAAAACATACATGCTTCCATTTTTTAAAAGTATTTTGTTTTTTTAAATATATATTCATCTTTTCCCGTCCTTTCCAGGAAAATAAGAAACAACGGCGTGTTCTGCCGCGTGACAAAGAAACGGTGGAGTCAAAAGAACAGAAATCAAAAACAGTACATTCCAGAGCAGACAGGTGAACCCACGGCGTGGGAGGATTTAAACTTTTTTTACTGATTCAGTTTCAACATCGAACACATCAGGCATGCATTGACCTGGACATGGCAGTCCATGACGTCACCATTACACATCCAGCAAAGCCCGGCCCGGAGGAGGATCTTTTAAAGGCGCTACAACACAGTTAGGGGTCATCGTCATACACCGACAACATACGGGAGAAGTCATGGTGTACGCGCGTGTGAAGCAGGAACATGGGGATGCTTTCACAAACAGTTCAAACAGAACAGCCTTTAAAAACACGCCTGCTTTTATCTTTTTTTTTTTTTTGGCTTTGAGTCGCTGACCAGCGGAGGAATCCGATTTTTACCACGATGTGAGTGGATGACTTTGGAAGGCAGTGAAAGTTTCAGTTTGGATCGATCACTACTCTCAGAGACTTCATGAACGGTCCGACATCAATATTCATCCCTGAAAACGTTGAATAAAACTGTGACACTGTGGTTTGTGTTCTTGTGGCTGTGATGTAAGTTTGGCTCCAACACAAAGCTTTAAAGGTCACATATTACCCAGAATCCTCTGCTCCATGTCCCTCTAACATGCGTCTGGAGTCTGTCTACAAACCCCCCACTGATGAGACGAGTCCATCCTCTCCGTCTTCTGCCTGCTCAAACAGGCCGTTTGGAGATGTTCCCTTCATGACATCACAAAGGGCAGTAGCCCCTCCCCCAGGTGGGTGACACTCCCACAGCTAGGTGTTTGTTCTGCCCTCTGAGTCTGCCTTCTCACCGTAAACAATAGGACATGGAGCCAGAAAGCAGCGAGTACACCCGAGCCCTTCCAGAGAGGGGGCGTGGTCAGACACAGCTCATTTACATATTTAAAGCTACAGACACAGAAACAGCCTGTTCTGAGCAGGGCTGAAATAGAGGGGTTTATAGACATGATCAAATACAGGATCAGAGTGGATTTACAACAACACACTTCACACACATGATGAAGAGGAGCGAGGACACTGATTTCACCTGAAGAAGAGGAGGAGGTCATGGGACCTTTAAATCCACCAGATTTTAACTTTTATATTTTCATGGTAGAAGCTTCGATGCTTTAAAACCTGGGTACCTGGGTACCTTGAAACCAACGTTTAGGGGTCCTTATACAGACAGCAATCGGTACGATGAAACAAAGCTAACAGGTTACACTGACACATGTGGTTCACCTGGAAACAGATCCTAAAGGGAACTGTAGGGTTAGGGTTAAAGTTGACCCTGAAACAGCCTCCAGGATCAGGTGACCCTTACAATGAAGGGAAACTTAAAACAGACGCTGGACATGAGCGCTGCATGAGGTTACGTCTGGAGGCTAACAGCTAACTGCATTATGGGAAGTGTAGTTCCAGTCTTAAGTGCTATTATCAAACGAGAATGATTATATCAATAACAATTTTTTTAATCAGTCAGAGAACACAGTTGATTAGCGGATGTTTTTTCGAGGACTTCTTGTTTTTATAAATCACATTAGAGAGGTAAAAATCAGATTCCAGGCGGCAGCGTGAGCAAAGCCCTCAAAATCTCAAAGCGAAGAATATGGCTTTAATAAAAACGATGTGCATCCAAGAAGCAAGAAGCAGAACTGAGTCAACATCATCATCATTGTTGTCTTAAAAAAGGAAAAAGTACAAATCAACAACAAAGGCGGCCAACATGTAAGCCATAAAGAACGACACACAGGTAAACAGGAAGGTCAAAATGCAGTTTGGAAGTACATCAAAGACAGGCGGAGGCGGGCTCCGTAAAAAGGTCACATCAGGCCGAGGCGGCCGCTGCGTTTGACATCAACAGCAGAGAGAGATGCATCGTGGAGCCTCGAGGGCGCCCCCTGTTTTCAACCGTGAGGCTGCAGGATGTCCATCAAAGCTGCACGAGCTCGTCTTCATCTTCATCACAAAGAAACTGTTTTTTTTTATTCCTCTCTCTCTCTCTCTTAAGGAAATTTGTGTGCTCAAATAAAAATCCCACAATGCTTTGCTTCAGTTTCTGAAAGTCTGTGGTGGGCCGTGAAGCACACAAGACCAAATGAAGTAAACAACAACAGAAAAACGTCTCTCCTTCTTCTCTCCTTTTTTTTCTTGTTTTTGCAGGACAGGAGAGCAGACGAGCCCATCCATCACTCTGCGCTCGATCGTCAGCCTGATGGAGGAATGCTGTTAGATCACAAGGTCGTTGTAGCTCACGTGTTTCTTCTTTGCTGCTGGACCTGAGAGGACGAGAAGGCAGAGTCAGACCAGCTGTGTGTGCACGTGTTCGTGTGAAAGCTGTGATGGAGGTGGAACGAGACGAGGACTGAAATGATCTGACGGGCTGTAACGAGTTATGAACTCTCAGTCTTTTCTCCTCTTTCACTTTCTCTGGTTTATGATGATTTGATGTTTGAGGTCGTTGAGAGGTCACGACTCAAACATGAAAGCATCTGAAGAAACAAAGAAAACAACGAGGGAATCATAGTCTGAGGAAGGACAGGAAAACAAACGTGGCCTGATTTAAACGACGAGCACGGATTGCGTGGGCGTCTCAGCTCGCCGAGTGAAGGTGAGTATGGATCTGAGGCTGTGCTGATCAATAGAAACACTCTCAGCCAATCACATCACACCTCAAAACTTAGAGGTCAACTTCCTCAAACTTGGCCGTATCTGAGAGCACTCCGGTGGTGTCTGTGTGGAGTCAAGAAACAAAGAGAAGACTTTAAAAACGCCTCCACCTTGATCGAGCAGAAATATTGAACCAATGAAGTGAACCAGCAGCTGAGGAACACACGGGTTTCTTAAAGGCCACACAGACGGACAGAGAGCGCGTTTCAAGGTCGAAACTTGTGCTGGTCGAGAGATAAAAAAAAAAAGAGCCCAGATGTTTGATGAGCATTTAAAACAGACGTCCTCTGTTCCCTTTAGTTATGACCATCTCCCTATCTCCCCCATGCAGCTGCGCCTCCGCCCCGCCTCAATGGCCAGTCCCCGGCCCTCGCCGTTCGTCCTGTGACAAATGGCTCGGAGCCAAACGCCGGTCATCAATCACGCCAGGAAGATAAAAGAGGGAAATGTCAAAATATGCATGAAGGTCTGAATGTGTGATGACCCTTCTGACACCGTCGACGTGCGTCTTCAACATCTGCGTCTGAGACTCTCAGCCTCACAGTGTGTGTGTGTGTGTGTGTGTGTGTGTGTGTGTGTGTGTGTGTGTGTGTGTGTGTGTGTGTGTGTGTGTGTGTGTGTGTGTGTTCAGGTGTGCGTGCAGTGTAAAGATTGAAAAAGGATTTCATTAGTTTAAAGCTGAAGTTTGTGTTTTTGCATCCATCCCTCACAATGAGACTGGAAGTGAGTGTGGAGAGTCTGATCCCCAAAGAAATGAAAGCAGCAGCAGTGTTACTCAGTGTGTTAATACAGGAGTGTTACTCAGTGTGTTACTACAGGAGTGAGACTCAGTGTGTTACTCAGTGTGTTACTCAGTGTGTTACTACAGGAGTGTTACTCAGTGTGTTACTCAGTGTGTTACTCAGTGTGTTACTCAGTGTGTTACTACAGGAGTGTTACTCAGTGTGTTACTACAGGAGTGATACTCAGTGTGTTACTACAGGAGTGAGACTCAGTGTGTTACTACAGGAGTGTTACTCAGTGTGTTACTACAGGAATGTTACTCAGTGTGTTACTACAGGAGTGTTACTCAGTGTGTTACTCAGTGTGTTACTCAGTGTGTTACTACAGGAGTGTTACTCAGTGTGTTACTACAGGAGTGTTACTCAGTGTGTTACTACAGGAGTGTTACTCAGTGTGTTACTACAGGAGTGTTACTCAGTGTGTTACTACAGGAGTGTTACTCAGTGTGTTACTCAGTGTGTTACTACAGGAGTGTTACTCAGTGTGTTACTACAGGAGTGTTACTCAGTGTGTTACTACAGGAGTGTTACTCAGTGTGTTACTACAGGAATGTTACTCAGTGTGTTACTACAGGAGTGTTACTCAGTGTGTTACTACAGGAGTGTTACTCAGTGTGTTACTCAGTGTGTTACTACAGGAGTGTTACTCAGTGTGTTACTCAGTGTGTTACTACAGGAGTGTTACTCAGTGTGTTACTCAGTGTGTTACTACAGGAGTGTTACTCAGTGTTACTACAGGAATGTTACTCAGTGTGTTACTACAGGAGTGTTACTCAGTGTGTTACTACAGGAGTGTTACTCAGTGTGTTACTACAGGAGTGAGACTCAATGTGTTACTACAGGAGTGTTACTCAGTGTGTTACTACAGGAGTGTTACTCAGTGTTACTACAGGAGTGTTACTCAGTGTGTTACTCAGTGTGTTACTACAGGAATGTTACTCAGTGTGTTACTACAGGAGTGTTACTCAGTGTGTTACTACAGGAATGTTACTCAGTGTGTTACTACAGGAGTGTTACTCAGTGTGTTACTACAGGAATGTTACTCAGTGTGTTACTACTGGAGTGTTACTCAGTGTGTTACTCAGTGTGGTACTACAGGAGTGTTACTCAGTGTGTTACTCAGTGTGGTACTACAGGAGTGAGACTCAGTGTGTTACTCAGTGTGTTACTACAGGAGTGTTACTCAGTGTGTTACTACAGGAGTGTTACTCAGTGTGTTACTCAGTGTGGTACTACAGGAGTGTTACTCAGTGTGTTACTCAGTGTGTTACTACAGGAGTGTTACTCAGTGTGTTACTCAGTGTGGTACTACAGGAGTGAGACTCAGTGTGTTACTACAGGAGTGTTACTCAGTGTGTTACTCAGTGTGTTACTACAGGAGTGAGACTCAGTGTGTTACTACAGGAGTGAGACTCAGTGTGTTACTACAGGAGTGAGACTCAGTGTGTTACTACAGGAGTGTTACTCAGTGTGTTACTACAGGAGTGAGACTCAGTGTGTTACTACAGGAGTGTTACTCAATGTGTTACTACAGGAGTGTTACTCAGTGTGTTACTACAGGAGTGTTACTCAGTGTGTTACTACAGGAGTGTTACTCAGTGTGTTACTACAGGAGTGTTACTCAGTGTGTTACTACAGGAGTGAGACTCAGTGTGTTACTACAGGAGTGTTACTCAGTGTGTTACTACAGGAGTGTTACTCAGTGTGTTACTACAGGAGTGTTACTCAGTGTGTTACTACAGGAGTGAGACTCAGTGTGTTACTACAGGAGTGAGACTCAGTGTGTTACTACAGGAGTGAGACTCAGTGTGTTACTACAGGAGTGAGACTCAGTGTGTTACTACAGGAGTGAGACTCGGGGAATTGCCGGGAGAGATGGCGAGGGATGGAAGTTCTCCTTGTAAGGATTCGCTTTCAGAGCAGCCCGGGCTTTATGAGCTTTCAAAGACCTATAGACTTCTTTGTTGTATGAGGAATCAGCTTTTGGAGAGAGGCAGAGAGGCCTTATAAGAGTCCAATCTAAGAGATTTAGCCTTTGAAGAGCAGCAGAGCGGCGAGAGAAGTTCTTTGTAGTCGGGGTATCAGCTGTAGGAGCAGAGAGGACGGGGGAAGAGAGAGTGCAGAGGAGAAGAGATGAAGCCATCTTAAGTGACTGAGAGCTATTACAGGGGGGTGACAGAAGGGGGGGCAGGTGAGGGGAGGCGAGAGAGCCAGATTGAAAAAGAGAGAGGATTTAAAAATTGAGTGAAACCAGTAAACCTGAGGCTGGACGAGTAAAGTCTGCAGACAGGAGAGAGAGAGAGAGGCAGAGCGGGCCAACAGATGGCTCTGCTGGTCTTCAGGGAGACATGACTGAGCGCCAGAGTCTGCCAGCAGCGCTCCAGCTCTGCCCAAATTATTCTGAGCAGTAAAACAGAGTGAGGCCCAGAGTCACTGTAACGTTCATAACGCAGCAGGAAACCCCCCCGCCGCGTCATAACAAACAGGACTGATTGATGAGACGTGATAATCAAGCTGCCCCCGTGGCGCTGCCACGCTCTCTTCTGGGCTCTTAATTGGTGAGACTGCAGAGATACAGCTAACTGATGAGCAAATGCTTTTAAAGGTAAACATTCAACAGTCAGTTTGACACAAGGTTGAGGCCACAACAGATGGATGTGAGCACTCTTTGATATGACCCGACAGATGCAGAAAAAAAAACTCCTTTGAGAAAGTTGAGCAGCATCGTAAAAGAGTGCAAACTGTCTGATAGTTTCTATTTCACAGAGATGATTTCATTCAACATGCTCCACGTTCACACGTGTCCCTGACCCTCTGACCCTCTGACCCTCATTTAATGTGTAACGTTTGTCTATGATGGAGCACTCTCAGCTGCGGCTACACCGAGCAGATAAACAAACCAAACATCTCTGAAACGTAGCATCCACTGCTAACAGGCGGCTACGTGTAGCTAACATCACAACATCTGGCTAAAGCAGACGAGTACTGTTAGCATCATTTAGAAGATCCAGAGGAGCTCTACTCGACCTCTGACCTCTCTCGCTCGTCCTCCTTTATGACTTCCACATTAAATTCAGTTCTTGGTTGTCAAGGTTACTCGAGTACTTGACTCGATGGCAGACAGGATTTTGCTTATGGACTTGTGAAATCCTTGGAGATGCTTTCGCCCCGTCTGACCTGAATGCAGCAGAGCTTCAGCTGAGGAACATCCACACAGCTCTGTCCTCTCTCTCTCTCTCTCTCTCTCTCTCTCTCTCTCTCTCTCTCATTTTCAAACGTCGGGGATTTTCCAGCATGCACGCCGCTTTACGTCCCGAAGAGCGCAGCAGCAGTGCAGTACAATCAGGGGTCTTGTGGGTCAATCATATTGTTAAAGTGTCACCCAAAAAGAGGCAGAGACGGGCTGTAAATCTGCCACTCAAACAGGCGTATTATGCTCCCCTCTCCCTCCTCATGTTAAAGTTATGAGTCAATTGAAAGATGGCGATAAAGAGCAGAGGAAGGATACTTAACATTCCCAGCACACTGTCCCTCCTCTCTCCCCCCTTATCTCCCTCTCTCTCCGGACCAGCTCTCCCCGTCTCCTCAAACCTCCAGACGAAAATGGATCAAGGTCAGGACAGCAAAGCAGAAGAAGATTAATTTGCTCTTACCTCTGATAAATTATGAAATTAGCCTGTCAGGGGAAGAAAAACATGATGTGGTGAGTTGTCCTGGTGAGCCCCGAAGGGAATCCCCCTGAGGAGTCATTTGATCACACTGCCATGTCATTTCCATTTGTGCAGTTTGTATCCCTGGAAACTTTAGATTAAGACTCCTTTTTTATTATTTAAACATATAGTCAGTATCCTGTCTCCTTCAAAATAAAACTCAGTCTCCTCCTAAAGTGAAGCTGCTCCATTGTCCCTCCTGGGCCTCCGTACATGTGTGACTGTGTCTGCAGAGACTGTGTCCTCTGACTGCTGAGTTCAGGATACAGCTCAGTGATTGGAGGAGATTCAAAGCGGTGAACATGACAGACGTGGACGTAGCAGCAAAGAAGAGAAACTCTAATCAGAGTGAGGAGAAACAGCGAGAGGAGAAAGCTGCTTCTAAAACCAGGCTGAACCTTGGGTTGTCTTTGACCCGTGGGCGTGGAGCTGCTCTACTTCCTGTTTGGACAGGAAGCTGACTAACACTGGAGGGGTCTTTTTCAAACCGCCCACTACACCCTAGCCCTATCCATGACCCCTCCGTTTGCGCGTCCACGTGGAGGGTCCGCCATATTAAGTCCGTCTCAAACCACTTAGCGGGGAGTGGTAGTGGGTCATAAAACCCTCCAGCGAGTCTGCACCGAGGCCCACTCGATGATCACGTGTAACGCCTATTACGTCCGCTAGCCACAGAAGGAGTGACCTGTACTAAAGAAGGAGTGACCTGTACTAAAGAAGGAGTGACCTGTACTAAAGAAGGAGTGACCTGTACTAAAGAAGGAGTGACCTGTACTAAAGAAGGAGAGACCTGTACTAAAGAAGGAGTGACCTGTACTAAAGAAGGAGTGACCTGTACTAAAGAAGGAGTGACCTGTACTAAAGAAGGAGTGACCTGTGCTAAAGAAGGAGTGACCTGTACTAAAGAAGGAGTGACCTGTACTAAAGAAGGAGAGACCTGTACTAAAGAAGGAGTGACCTGTACTAAAGAAGGAGTGACCTGTACTAAAGAAGAAGTGACCTGTACTAAAGAAGGAGTGACCTGTACTAAAGAAGGAGTGACCTGTACTAAAGAAGGAGTGACCTATACAAAAGAAGGAGTGACCTGTACTAAAGAAGGAGTGACCTGTACTAAAGAAGTGACCTGTACTAAAGAAGGAGAGACCTGTACTAAAGAAGGAGTGACCTGTACTAAAGAAGGAGTGACCTGTACTAAAGAAGGAGTGACCTGTACTAAAGAAGGAGCGACCTGTATTAAAGAAGGAGTGACCTGTACTAAAGGAGTGACCTGTACTAAAGAAGGAGTGACCTGTACTAAAGAAGGAGTGACCTGTACTAAAGAAGGAGTGACCTGTACTAAAGAAGGAGCGACCTGTATTAAAGAAGGAGTGACCTGTACTAAAGAAGGAGTGACCTGTACTAAAGAAGGAGTGACCTGTACTAAAGAAGGAGAGACCTGTACTAAAGAAGGAGTGACCTGTACTAAAGAAGGAGTGACCTGTACTAAAGAAGGAGTGACCTGTACTAAAGAAGGAGTGACCTGTACTAAAGAAGTGACCTGTACTAAAGAAGGAGTGACCTGTACTAAAGAAGGAGTGACCTGTACTAAAGAAGGAGTGACCTGTACTAAAGAAGGAGTGACCTGTACTAAAGAAGAAGTGACCTGTACTAAAGAAGGAGTGACCTGTACTAAAGAAGGAGTGACCTGTACTAAAGAAGGAGTGACCTGTACTAAAGAAGGAGTGACCTGTACAAAAGAAGGAGTGACCTGTACTAAAGAAGGAGTGACCTGTACTAAAGAAGGAGTGACCTGTACTAAAGAAGGAGTGACCTGTACTAAAGAAGGAGTGACCTGTACTAAAGAAGGAGTGACCTGTACTAAAGAAGGAGTGACCTGTACTAAAGAAGGAGAGACCTGTACTAAAGAAGGAGTGACCTGTACTAAAGAAGGAGTGACCTGTACTAAAGGAGTGACCTGTAATAAAGAAGGAGTGACCTGGACTAAAGAAGGAGTGACCTGTACTAAAGAAGGAGTGACCTGTACTAAAGAAGGAGTGACCTGTACTAAAGAAGGAGTGACCTGTACTAAAGAAGGAGTGACCTGTACTAAAGAAGGAGTGACCTGTACTAAAGAAGGAGTGACCTGTACTAAAGAAGGAGAGACCTGTACTAAAGAAGGAGTGACCTGTACTAAAGAAGGAGTGACCTGTACTAAAGAAGGAGTGACCTGTACTAAAGAAGGAGTGACCTGTACTAAAGAAGGAGTGACCTGTACTAAAGAAGGAGTGACCTGTGCTAAAGAAGGAGTGACCTGTACTAAAGAAGGAGTGACCTTTACTAAAGAAGGAGTGACCTGTACTAAAGAAGGAGTGACCTGTACTAAAGAAGGAGTGACCTGTACTAAAGAAGGAGTGACCTGTACTAAAGAAGGAGTGACCTGTACTAAAGGAGTGACCTGTAATAAAGAAGGAGTGACCTGGACTAAAGAAGGAGTGACCTGTACTAAAGAAGGAGTGACCTGTACTAAAGAAGGAGTGACCTGTACTAAAGAAGGAGTGACCTGTACTAAAGAAGGAGTGACCTGTACTAAAGGAGTGACCTGTACTAAAGAAGGAGTGACCTGTACTAAAGAAGGAGTGACCTGTACTAAAGAAGGAGTGACCTGTACTAAAGAAGGAGTGACCTGTACTAAAGAAGGAGTGACCTGTACTAAAGAAGGAGTGACCTGTACTAAAGAAGGAGTGACCTGTCCTCCTCTTCTTTTCTTCCTTCTGTTCACCTGTTTATTTCATTGGGTTTCATATTTAAAGGGACTGTTGCAAAAACTAAAGAATATTAAATCATGTTACAACTTCTCACTCTTATTTATTTATCATTGTTTTACTTTTCATTTCTTTGTAAAACTTAATTTAGGCTACAACAAAAAAATATACGTTTTGCAGCTGTGATGTTCATTTATAGTCTCCTTGTCTGCTTTCATTGAAGTCAACCTGTTCTTTGATATTATAATAAATTAAACATTATAAATTACAATAAAGATCGTTGGCTCCATCTGATAGTTTTACTATAAGTCTACACTAATATAAATTTATTAGAGAAAAATAATCTACATAAAGACTTTTACAGAATGTATTACGTACATTAATAATAAGCCATTCCCCCAGGATGCCGCTGAGTAACCATGGTAACACACACTTCCTGTTTCCACCTGAGAGAGTGAAGTTTGTCCCAAAGCCTGCTGCTGTATTTCTACCCTCCACCTGGATGGAGGGGGCTTCATTCAGCTGAGTGTGTGACGTCACGGAGGGGGAGTGTGTAGGGGTTGGTTTGAAAAAGGCCCATGGTTAACGTGTGCTAGCGTACACACTACGTCCTGCAGGGGGCGGGGCTCCTGGGGGCGATGAGCCCAGGAAGAAGAGACACGTTGGGATGTTGTTCACAAGCAAAACAAACAAAGCAAATGTTACTGACATTCAGGTCTTGATTTCCTGTGGAGCTAGAGCGTGCCGTTAGTGACTCTGTGGAAGTCAGGATGTTAGATTCTAGACTCCGAACGCAATGTGATGTCACACTATATGTACTCTATGTGATGTCATGCTATATGTACTCTATGTGATGTCACACTATATGTACTCTATGTGATGTCATGCTATATGTACTCTATGTGATGTCACACTATATGTACTCTATGTGATGTCATGCTATATGTACTCTATGTGATGTCATGCTATATGTACTCTATGTGATGTCATGCTATATGTACTCTGTGATGTCACGCTATATGTACTCTATGTGATGTCACACTATATGTACTCTATGTGATGTCACACTATATGTACTCTATGTGATGTCACACTATATGTACTCTATGTGATGTCATGCTATATGTACTCTATGTGATGTCACACTATATGTACTCTATGTGATGTCACGCTATATGTACTCTATGTGATGTCACACTATATGTACTCTATGTGATGTCATGCTATATGTACTCTATGTGATGTCACACTATATGTACTCTATGTGATGTCACACTATATGTACTCTATGTGATGTCACACTATATGTACTCTATGTGATGTCATGCTATATGTACTCTATGTGATGTCACGCTATATGTACTCTATGTGATGTCATGCTATATGTACTCTATGTGATGTCACACTATATGTACTCTATGTGATGTCATGCTATATGTACTCTATGTGATGTCACGCTATATGTACTCTATGTGATGTCATGCTATATGTACTCTATGTGATGTCATGCTATATGTACTCTATGTGATGTCATGCTATATGTACTCTATGTGATGTCACGCTATATGTACTCTATGTGATGTCATGCTATATGTACTCTATGTGATGTCATGCTATATGTACTCTATGTGATGTCACGCTATATGTACTCTATGTGATGTCACACTATATGTACTCTATGTGATGTCACACTATATGTACTCTATGTGATGTCACACTATATGTACTCTATGTGATGTCATGCTATATGTACTCTATGTGATGTCATGCTATATGTACTCTATGTGATGTCATGCTATATGTACTCTATGTGATGTCATGCTATATGTACTCTATGTGATGTCATGCTATATGTACTCTATGTGATGTCACACTATATGTACTCTATGTGATGTCACGCTATATGTACTCTATGTGATGTCACACTATATGTACTCTATGTGATGTCATGCTATATGTACTCTATGTGATGTCATGCTATATGTACTCTATGTGATGTCATGCTATATGTACTCTGTGATGTCACGCTATATGTACTCTATGTGATGTCACACTATATGTACTCTATGTGATGTCACACTATATGTACTCTATGTGATGTCACACTATATGTACTCTATGTGATGTCATGCTATATGTACTCTATGTGATGTCACACTATATGTACTCTATGTGATGTCACGCTATATGTACTCTATGTGATGTCACACTATATGTACTCTATGTGATGTCATGCTATATGTACTCTATGTGATGTCACACTATATGTACTCTATGTGATGTCACACTATATGTACTCTATGTGATGTCACACTATATGTACTCTATGTGATGTCATGCTATATGTACTCTATGTGATGTCACGCTATATGTACTCTATGTGATGTCATGCTATATGTACTCTATGTGATGTCACACTATATGTACTCTATGTGATGTCATGCTATATGTACTCTATGTGATGTCACGCTATATGTACTCTATGTGATGTCATGCTATATGTACTCTATGTGATGTCATGCTATATGTACTCTATGTGATGTCATGCTATATGTACTCTATGTGATGTCACGCTATATGTACTCTATGTGATGTCATGCTATATGTACTCTATGTGATGTCATGCTATATGTACTCTATGTGATGTCACGCTATATGTACTCTATGTGATGTCACACTATATGTACTCTATGTGATGTCACACTATATGTACTCTATGTGATGTCACACTATATGTACTCTATGTGATGTCATGCTATATGTACTCTATGTGATGTCATGCTATATGTACTCTATGTGATGTCATGCTATATGTACTCTATGTGATGTCATGCTATATGTACTCTATGTGATGTCATGCTATATGTACTCTATGTGATGTCACACTATATGTACTCTATGTGATGTCACGCTATATGTACTCTATGTGATGTCATGCTATATGTACTCTATGTGATGTCATGCTATATGTACTCTATGTGATGTCATGCTATATGTACTCTATGTGATGTCACGCTATATGTACTCTATGTGATGTCACGCTATATGTACTCTATGTGATGTCATGCTATATGTACTCTATGTGATGTCACGCTATATGTACTCTATGTGATGTCATGCTATATGTACTCTATGTGATGTCACGCTATATGTACTCTATGTGATGTCATGCTATATGTACTCTATGTGATGTCACACTATATGTACTCTATGTGATGTCATGCTATATGTACTCTATGTGATGTCACGCTATATGTACTCTATGTGATGTCATGCTATATGTACTCTATGTGATGTCATGCTATATGTACTCTATGTGATGTCATGCTATATGTACTCTATGTGATGTCACGCTATATGTACTCTATGTGATGTCATGCTATATGTACTCTATGTGATGTCATGCTATATGTACTCTATGTGATGTCACGCTATATGTACTCTATGTGATGTCACACTATATGTACTCTATGTGATGTCACACTATATGTACTCTATGTGATGTCACACTATATGTACTCTATGTGATGTCATGCTATATGTACTCTATGTGATGTCACGCTATATGTACTCTATGTGATGTCATGCTATATGTACTCTATGTGATGTCACACTATATGTACTCTATGTGATGTCATGCTATATGTACTCTATGTGATGTCACGCTATATGTACTCTATGTGATGTCATGCTATATGTACTCTATGTGATGTCATGCTATATGTACTCTATGTGATGTCACGCTATATGTACTCTATGTGATGTCACACTATATGTACTCTATGTGATGTCACACTATATGTACTCTATGTGATGTCACACTATATGTACTCTATGTGATGTCATGCTATATGTACTCTATGTGATGTCACGCTATATGTACTCTATGTGATGTCATGCTATATGTACTCTATGTGATGTCACACTATATGTACTCTATGTGATGTCACACTATATGTACTCTATGTGATGTCATGCTATATGTACTCTATGTGATGTCATGCTATATGTACTCTATGTGATGTCATGCTATATGTACTCTATGTGATGTCACACTATATGTACTCTATGTGATGTCATGCTATATGTACTCTATGTGATGTCACACTATATGTACTCTATGTGATGTCACACTATATGTACTCTATGTGATGTCATGCTATATGTACTCTATGTGATGTCACACTATATGTACTCTATGTGATGTCATGCTATATGTACTCTATGTGATGTCATGCTATATGTACTCTATGTGATGTCATGCTATATGTACTCTATGTGATGTCATGCTATATGTACTCTATGTGATGTCATGCTATATGTACTCTATGTGATGTCACGCTATATGTACTCTATGTGATGTCACGCTATATGTACTCTATGTGATGTCATGCTATATGTACTCTATGTGATGTCACGCTATATGTACTCTATGTGATGTCATGCTATATGTACTCTATGTGATGTCACGCTATATGTACTCTATGTGATGTCATGCTATATGTACTCTATGTGATGTCACACTATATGTACTCTATGTGATGTCATGCTATATGTACTCTATGTGATGTCACGCTATATGTACTCTATGTGATGTCATGCTATATGTACTCTATGTGATGTCATGCTATATGTACTCTATGTGATGTCATGCTATATGTACTCTATGTGATGTCACGCTATATGTACTCTATGTGATGTCATGCTATATGTACTCTATGTGATGTCATGCTATATGTACTCTATGTGATGTCACGCTATATGTACTCTATGTGATGTCACACTATATGTACTCTATGTGATGTCACACTATATGTACTCTATGTGATGTCACACTATATGTACTCTATGTGATGTCATGCTATATGTACTCTATGTGATGTCACGCTATATGTACTCTATGTGATGTCATGCTATATGTACTCTATGTGATGTCACACTATATGTACTCTATGTGATGTCATGCTATATGTACTCTATGTGATGTCACGCTATATGTACTCTATGTGATGTCATGCTATATGTACTCTATGTGATGTCATGCTATATGTACTCTATGTGATGTCACGCTATATGTACTCTATGTGATGTCACACTATATGTACTCTATGTGATGTCACACTATATGTACTCTATGTGATGTCACACTATATGTACTCTATGTGATGTCATGCTATATGTACTCTATGTGATGTCACGCTATATGTACTCTATGTGATGTCATGCTATATGTACTCTATGTGATGTCACACTATATGTACTCTATGTGATGTCACACTATATGTACTCTATGTGATGTCATGCTATATGTACTCTATGTGATGTCATGCTATATGTACTCTATGTGATGTCATGCTATATGTACTCTATGTGATGTCACACTATATGTACTCTATGTGATGTCATGCTATATGTACTCTATGTGATGTCACACTATATGTACTCTATGTGATGTCACACTATATGTACTCTATGTGATGTCATGCTATATGTACTCTATGTGATGTCACACTATATGTACTCTATGTGATGTCATGCTATATGTACTCTATGTGATGTCATGCTATATGTACTCTATGTGATGTCACGCTATATGTACTCTATGTGATGTCATGCTATATGTACTCTATGTGATGTCATGCTATATGTACTCTATGTGATGTCACGCTATATGTACTCTATGTGATGTCACGCTATATGTACTCTATGTGATGTCACACTATATGTACTCTATGTGATGTCATGCTATATGTACTCTATGTGATGTCATGCTATATGTACTCTGTGATGTCACGCTATATGTACTCTATGTGATGTCACACTATATGTACTCTATGTGATGTCACACTATATGTACTCTATGTGATGTCACACTATATGTACTCTATGTGATGTCATGCTATATGTACTCTATGTGATGTCACACTATATGTACTCTATGTGATGTCACGCTATATGTACTCTATGTGATGTCACACTATATGTACTCTATGTGATGTCATGCTATATGTACTCTATGTGATGTCACGCTATATGTACTCTATGTGATGTCATGCTATATGTACTCTATGTGATGTCATGCTATATGTACTCTATGTGATGTCATGCTATATGTACTCTATGTGATGTCACGCTATATGTACTCTATGTGATGTCATGCTATATGTACTCTATGTGATGTCATGCTATATGTACTCTATGTGATGTCACGCTATATGTACTCTATGTGATGTCACACTATATGTACTCTATGTGATGTCACACTATATGTACTCTATGTGATGTCACACTATATGTACTCTATGTGATGTCATGCTATATGTACTCTATGTGATGTCATGCTATATGTACTCTATGTGATGTCATGCTATATGTACTCTATGTGATGTCATGCTATATGTACTCTATGTGATGTCATGCTATATGTACTCTATGTGATGTCATGCTATATGTACTCTATGTGATGTCATGCTATATGTACTCTATGTGATGTCACGCTATATGTACTCTATGTGATGTCATGCTATATGTACTCTATGTGATGTCACACTATATGTACTCTATGTGATGTCACACTATATGTACTCTATGTGATGTCATGCTATATGTACTCTATGTGATGTCACACTATATGTACTCTATGTGATGTCATGCTATATGTACTCTATGTGATGTCATGCTATATGTACTCTATGTGATGTCACACTATATGTACTCTATGTGATGTCATGCTATATGTACTCTATGTGATGTCATGCTATATGTACTCTATGTGATGTCATGCTATATGTACTCTTGTGATGTCACGCTATATGTACTCTATGTGATGTCATGCTATATGTACTCTATGTGATGTCACACTATATGTACTCTATGTGATGTCATGCTATATGTACTCTATGTGATGTCACACTATATGTACTCTATGTGATGTCACGCTATATGTACTCTATGTGATGTCACACTATATGTACTCTATGTGATGTCATGCTATATGTACTCTATGTGATGTCACACTATATGTACTCTATGTGATGTCACACTATATGTACTCTATGTGATGTCACACTATATGTACTCTATGTGATGTCATGCTATATGTACTCTATGTGATGTCACGCTATATGTACTCTATGTGATGTCATGCTATATGTACTCTATGTGATGTCACACTATATGTACTCTATGTGATGTCATGCTATATGTACTCTATGTGATGTCACGCTATATGTACTCTATGTGATGTCATGCTATATGTACTCTATGTGATGTCATGCTATATGTACTCTATGTGATGTCATGCTATATGTACTCTATGTGATGTCACGCTATATGTACTCTATGTGATGTCATGCTATATGTACTCTATGTGATGTCATGCTATATGTACTCTATGTGATGTCACGCTATATGTACTCTATGTGATGTCACACTATATGTACTCTATGTGATGTCACACTATATGTACTCTATGTGATGTCACACTATATGTACTCTATGTGATGTCATGCTATATGTACTCTATGTGATGTCATGCTATATGTACTCTATGTGATGTCATGCTATATGTACTCTATGTGATGTCATGCTATATGTACTCTATGTGATGTCATGCTATATGTACTCTATGTGATGTCACACTATATGTACTCTATGTGATGTCACGCTATATGTACTCTATGTGATGTCATGCTATATGTACTCTATGTGATGTCATGCTATATGTACTCTATGTGATGTCATGCTATATGTACTCTATGTGATGTCACACTATATGTACTCTATGTGATGTCATGCTATATGTACTCTATGTGATGTCACGCTATATGTACTCTATGTGATGTCACGCTATATGTACTCTATGTGATGTCATGCTATATGTACTCTATGTGATGTCACGCTATATGTACTCTATGTGATGTCATGCTATATGTACTCTATGTGATGTCACACTATATGTACTCTATGTGATGTCACGCTATATGTACTCTATGTGATGTCATGCTATATGTACTCTATGTGATGTCACGCTATATGTACTCTATGTGATGTCATGCTATATGTACTCTATGTGATGTCACGCTATATGTACTCTATGTGATGTCATGCTATATGTACTCTATGTGATGTCATGCTATATGTACTCTATGTGATGTCACGCTATATGTACTCTATGTGATGTCACACTATATGTACTCTATGTGATGTCACACTATATGTACTCTATGTGATGTCACACTATATGTACTCTATGTGATGTCACGCTATATGTACTCTATGTGATGTCACACTATATGTACTCTATGTGATGTCATGCTATATGTACTCTATGTGATGTCATGCTATATGTACTCTATGTGATGTCATGCTATATGTACTCTATGTGATGTCATGCTATATGTACTCTATGTGATGTCATGCTATATGTACTCTATGTGATGTCACACTATATGTACTCTATGTGATGTCACGCTATATGTACTCTATGTGATGTCACACTATATGTACTCTATGTGATGTCATGCTATATGTACTCTATGTGATGTCATGCTATATGTACTCTATGTGATGTCATGCTATATGTACTCTGTGATGTCACGCTATATGTACTCTATGTGATGTCACACTATATGTACTCTATGTGATGTCACACTATATGTACTCTATGTGATGTCACACTATATGTACTCTATGTGATGTCATGCTATATGTACTCTATGTGATGTCACACTATATGTACTCTATGTGATGTCACGCTATATGTACTCTATGTGATGTCACACTATATGTACTCTATGTGATGTCATGCTATATGTACTCTATGTGATGTCACACTATATGTACTCTATGTGATGTCACACTATATGTACTCTATGTGATGTCACACTATATGTACTCTATGTGATGTCATGCTATATGTACTCTATGTGATGTCACGCTATATGTACTCTATGTGATGTCATGCTATATGTACTCTATGTGATGTCACACTATATGTACTCTATGTGATGTCATGCTATATGTACTCTATGTGATGTCACGCTATATGTACTCTATGTGATGTCATGCTATATGTACTCTATGTGATGTCATGCTATATGTACTCTATGTGATGTCATGCTATATGTACTCTATGTGATGTCACGCTATATGTACTCTATGTGATGTCATGCTATATGTACTCTATGTGATGTCATGCTATATGTACTCTATGTGATGTCACGCTATATGTACTCTATGTGATGTCACACTATATGTACTCTATGTGATGTCACACTATATGTACTCTATGTGATGTCACACTATATGTACTCTATGTGATGTCATGCTATATGTACTCTATGTGATGTCATGCTATATGTACTCTATGTGATGTCATGCTATATGTACTCTATGTGATGTCATGCTATATGTACTCTATGTGATGTCATGCTATATGTACTCTATGTGATGTCACACTATATGTACTCTATGTGATGTCACGCTATATGTACTCTATGTGATGTCATGCTATATGTACTCTATGTGATGTCATGCTATATGTACTCTATGTGATGTCATGCTATATGTACTCTATGTGATGTCACACTATATGTACTCTATGTGATGTCATGCTATATGTACTCTATGTGATGTCATGCTATATGTACTCTATGTGATGTCACGCTATATGTACTCTATGTGATGTCATGCTATATGTACTCTATGTGATGTCACGCTATATGTACTCTATGTGATGTCACACTATATGTACTCTATGTGATGTCACACTATATGTACTCTATGTGATGTCATGCTATATGTACTCTATGTGATGTCACACTATATGTACTCTATGTGATGTCATGCTATATGTACTCTATGTGATGTCATGCTATATGTACTCTATGTGATGTCATGCTATATGTACTCTATGTGATGTCACACTATATGTACTCTATGTGATGTCATGCTATATGTACTCTATGTGATGTCACACTATATGTACTCTATGTGATGTCACACTATATGTACTCTATGTGATGTCATGCTATATGTACTCTATGTGATGTCACACTATATGTACTCTATGTGATGTCATGCTATATGTACTCTATGTGATGTCACGCTATATGTACTCTATGTGATGTCATGCTATATGTACTCTATGTGATGTCATGCTATATGTACTCTATGTGATGTCACGCTATATGTACTCTATGTGATGTCATGCTATATGTACTCTATGTGATGTCATGCTATATGTACTCTATGTGATGTCACACTATATGTACTCTATGTGATGTCATGCTATATGTACTCTATGTGATGTCATGCTATATGTACTCTATGTGATGTCATGCTATATGTACTCTATGTGATGTCATGCTATATGTACTCTATGTGATGTCATGCTATATGTACTCTATGTGATGTCATGCTATATGTACTCTATGTGATGTCATGCTATATGTACTCTATGTGATGTCATGCTATATGTACTCTATGTGATGTCATGCTATATGTACTCTATGTGATGTCACGCTATATGTACTCTATGTGATGTCACACTATATGTACTCTATGTGATGTCATGCTATATGTACTCTATGTGATGTCACGCTATATGTACTCTATGTGATGTCATGCTATATGTACTCTATGTGATGTCACACTATATGTACTCTATGTGATGTCATGCTATATGTACTCTATGTGATGTCACGCTATATGTACTCTATGTGATGTCATGCTATATGTACTCTATGTGATGTCATGCTATATGTACTCTATGTGATGTCATGCTATATGTACTCTATGTGATGTCACGCTATATGTACTCTATGTGATGTCATGCTATATGTACTCTATGTGATGTCATGCTATATGTACTCTATGTGATGTCACGCTATATGTACTCTATGTGATGTCACACTATATGTACTCTATGTGATGTCACACTATATGTACTCTATGTGATGTCACACTATATGTACTCTATGTGATGTCATGCTATATGTACTCTATGTGATGTCATGCTATATGTACTCTATGTGATGTCATGCTATATGTACTCTATGTGATGTCATGCTATATGTACTCTATGTGATGTCATGCTATATGTACTCTATGTGATGTCACACTATATGTACTCTATGTGATGTCACGCTATATGTACTCTATGTGATGTCATGCTATATGTACTCTATGTGATGTCATGCTATATGTACTCTATGTGATGTCATGCTATATGTACTCTATGTGATGTCACAGCTATATGTACTCTATGTGATGTCATGCTATATGTACTCTATGTGATGTCATGCTATATGTACTCTATGTGATGTCACGCTATATGTACTCTATGTGATGTCATGCTATATGTACTCTATGTGATGTCACGCTATATGTACTCTATGTGATGTCACACTATATGTACTCTATGTGATGTCACACTATATGTACTCTATGTGATGTCATGCTATATGTACTCTATGTGATGTCACACTATATGTACTCTATGTGATGTCATGCTATATGTACTCTATGTGATGTCATGCTATATGTACTCTATGTGATGTCATGCTATATGTACTCTATGTGATGTCACACTATATGTACTCTATGTGATGTCATGCTATATGTACTCTATGTGATGTCACACTATATGTACTCTATGTGATGTCACACTATATGTACTCTATGTGATGTCATGCTATATGTACTCTATGTGATGTCACACTATATGTACTCTATGTGATGTCATGCTATATGTACTCTATGTGATGTCACACTATATGTACTCTATGTGATGTCATGCTATATGTACTCTATGTGATGTCATGCTATATGTACTCTATGTGATGTCACGCTATATGTACTCTATGTGATGTCATGCTATATGTACTCTATGTGATGTCATGCTATATGTACTCTATGTGATGTCACAGCTATATGTACTCTATGTGATGTCATGCTATATGTACTCTATGTGATGTCATGCTATATGTACTCTATGTGATGTCATGCTATATGTACTCTATGTGATGTCATGCTATATGTACTCTATGTGATGTCATGCTATATGTACTCTATGTGATGTCATGCTATATGTACTCTATGTGATGTCATGCTATATGTACTCTATGTGATGTCATGCTATATGTACTCTATGTGATGTCATGCTATATGTACTCTATGTGATGTCATGCTATATGTACTCTATGTGATGTCATGCTATATGTACTCTATGTGATGTCATGCTATATGTACTCTATGTGATGTCACACTATATGTACTCTATGTGATGTCATGCTATATGTACTCTATGTGATGTCACGCTATATGTACTCTATGTGATGTCATGCTATATGTACTCTGTGATGTCACACTATATGTACTCTGTGATGTCACACTATATGTACTCTATGTGATGTCACACTATATGTACTCTATGTGATGTCATGCTATATGTACTCATGTGATGTCACACTATATGTACTCTATGTGATGTCACAGCTATATGTACTCTATGTGATGTCACACTATATGTACTCTATGTGATGTCATGCTATATGTACTCTATGTGATGTCATGCTATATGTACTCTATGTGATGTCACGCTATATGTACTCTATGTGATGTCACACTATATGTACTCTATGTGATGTCATGCTATATGTACTCTATGTGATGTCACGCTATATGTACTCTATGTGATGTCATGCTATATGTACTCTGTGATGTCACACTATATGTACTCTGTGATGTCACACTATATGTACTCTATGTGATGTCACAGCTATATGTACTCTATGTGATGTCATGCTATATGTACTCTATGTGATGTCATGCTATATGTACTCTATGTGATGTCATGCTATATGTACTCTATGTGATGTCATGCTATATGTACTCTATGTGATGTCATGCTATATGTACTCTATGTGATGTCATGCTATATGTACTCTATGTGATGTCACACTATATGTACTCTATGTGATGTCATGCTATATGTACTCTATGTGATGTCATGCTATATGTACTCTATGTGATGTCATGCTATATGTACTCTATGTGATGTCATGCTATATGTACTCTATGTGATGTCATGCTATATGTACTCTATGTGATGTCATGCTATATGTACTCTATGTGATGTCACACTATATGTACTCTATGTGATGTCATGCTATATGTACTCTATGTGATGTCATGCTATATGTACTCTATGTGATGTCACACTATATGTACTCTATGTGATGTCATGCTATATGTACTCTATGTGATGTCACACTATATGTACTCTATGTGATGTCACGCTATATGTACTCTATGTGATGTCATGCTATATGTACTCTATGTGATGTCACGCTATATGTACTCTATGTGATGTCATGCTATATGTACTCTATGTGATGTCACACTATATGTACTCTATGTGATGTCATGCTATATGTACTCTATGTGATGTCATGCTATATGTACTCTATGTGATGTCATGCTATATGTACTCTATGTGATGTCACGCTATATGTACTCTATGTGATGTCACACTATATGTACTCTATGTGATGTCACACTATATGTACTCTATGTGATGTCACGCTATATGTACTCTATGTGATGTCACACTATATGTACTCTATGTGATGTCACACTATATGTACTCTATGTGATGTCACGCTATATGTACTCTATGTGATGTCACACTATATGTACTCTATGTGATGTCACAGCTATATGTACTCTATGTGATGTCACACTATATGTACTCTATGTGATGTCATGCTATATGTACTCTATGTGATGTCATGCTATATGTACTCTATGTGATGTCACGCTATATGTACTCTATGTGATGTCACACTATATGTACTCTATGTGATGTCCACTCTATATGTACTCTATGTGATGTCATGCTATATGTACTCTATGTGATGTCATGCTATATGTACTCTATGTGATGTCATGCTATATGTACTCTATGTGATGTCATGCTATATGTACTCTATGTGATGTCACGCTATATGTACTCTATGTGATGTCACACTATATGTACTCTATGTGATGTCACAGCTATATGTACTCTATGTGATGTCATGCTATATGTACTCTATGTGATGTCATGCTATATGTACTCTATGTGATGTCATGCTATATGTACTCTATGTGATGTCATGCTATATGTACTCTATGTGATGTCATGCTATATGTACTCTATGTGATGTCATGCTATATGTACTCTATGTGATGTCACACTATATGTACTCTATGTGATGTCATGCTATATGTACTCTATGTGATGTCATGCTATATGTACTCTATGTGATGTCATGCTATATGTACTCTATGTGATGTCATGCTATATGTACTCTATGTGATGTCATGCTATATGTACTCTATGTGATGTCACACTATATGTACTCTATGTGATGTCACACTATATGTACTCTATGTGATGTCACACTATATGTACTCTATGTGATGTCATGCTATATGTACTCTATGTGATGTCATGCTATGTGTACTCTATGTGATGTCACACTATATGTACTCTATGTGATGTCACACTATATGTACTCTATGTGATGTCATGCTATATGTACTCTATGTGATGTCATGCTAACCCGCCTGGCTACTGGCGTAAACAACGCTGTCCCCGCCCCTTTATGGCTGAAAACGTCTCATTTAAATCAGACGCTGTAAAAGACATCTTTAGTGATTTGAGAAGCTCAAAATAAGGAAACGGTTGTGTTTGACTGACCGGACGAACTTTTGTACGACAAGAGGCGGAGACTAGCTGTCCATATCAATATACTTTGATTGGTGCAGAAGTCAAAGTATAATTTTTAAAACTGTCACAGCAGGAGGAGGGTTCAGTAAATGCTGAACTGCTCCTCTAAAGGAACCTCGTGCTTGTTTCTCCTCCAAAGATAAAAAGCTCGACGACATGTGAAACTCGATAGATCTGATGCAGCGTCCTGTGATGTGATGTCACAGCAGGGGCCAAAGTGAAATAAACAAGCTCCTCTTTGTGAACTCCGTCCAGGAAGTGAAAGCTGCAGAAGTTCAGACATTAAACTGCAGTCTGTCCGGCAGGAGGGGAAATAAAAGCTCCGGTTGGATTAGTCAAATAATAACATGCTTTATTAAGTTTCAATTGATTCCAAGTGCAGCTGTACACTTCATTTAATAAAGTCTATATGTAACTGAAGAATGAATATAAAGTCCTTTATACTCAGTTAATCCGGCTTTTGAAAGGACCCTGCTCTAAGTCACACTGCGCTTTCTGCTGCAGCGTCTATCAAGACGACTAAACCCCAGAAGACGATCTGAGCTGCCACGTTCTGAAATCGTAAATATTAAACACGCTCAATTATTTATGATCAGAACTTTTCTTGTGTGGGGAGAACACCAAGGACGGCTGAGCACAGACTCTGGGATTTTTCACATGGGAAGGAAAAGAGCGAATCAGGAAGCAAGCTGAAACATCACCATGGCGACAACAGCAAACAAAAAAGTAATCAAAAATAGAGGAGCGACGTGTTGAGTGTTTCTGTTCACATTTTCTGTACAACAAACCACAGGGAGCTCGACCATGAAGTTTGTTTGATCTTAAGTGGCGTTTGACGGCGTGAGAGGACGAGTTGTGAGAGTGGGACTGTTTGTGAATACATTTGTTAAAGTGTGTCGGACGTCTTCTTGCTTTCCACACGCGATAAGATCGGGGCGGCAGAAAAGTCTTAATGAACTCTTAATGAATCCTTTTCTCTATTGATATCCCGATACCATCTTTAAGTACTTGTACTCGTAAAACTACGTGGATACAACTGATACCACTTTATGGCGGGCCTGCAGTAGATAGATAGATAGATAGATAGATAGATAGATAGATAGATAGATAGATAGATAGATAGATAGATAGATAGATAGATAGATACTTTATTGATCCCGGGGGAAATTCAAGCAAGTGAAATTCAAGTAAAGTGGCAGCGTGAGACTGTGTGCGACAGCTACAGCTGACTTTGCAGCTAATGCTAGTGGGATAGTGCTAGGGTTGTCTCAACATTTTCCAGCGTTAGCTGCGAGCCTGTTAACCTGCTAGCGCTAGTGGGCTAGCATAGGGGCTAGCATAGGGGCTACCAGGTGGGCTAGCAAGCGGGCTAGCGCAAGCATCGTGAGACAGAGATAGCTAACTTTGAAGCTAACGCTGGAGAATGCAAAAAGAGAACAGGCGTGTAGTAAAAAGCTGTTTTGGAGCCAAAGTATGACGTTACCAGCTGTCATCACATCACAGACAGTTTGCTTACTGTACTCGATCCGAGGTAAAGTACCTATGTTTGTTTCTGTCCGTCTGTCTGCCTGACGTGATGTGTGGTCACGGTGAGGTTCTGGACTCACTGGTAGGGTCGACGTTCTCGCACAGTTCCGTCTTGGCCTCTCCGTTCGGTCTGTCGCTGGCTTTGTGGGAGAGTCTGGACGACATGGTGGCGGCCGTGGCGACGGCTTTGAAGGAACGTTTCCTCTTCTGCACGTTGAGCTCTGGGTGGAAGATGATGACATACACTTTGGGCATGTATAGCATCCCGAGGGCCACGGACGCACTCAGGTTCATGGAGATGGTCAGCGTGGTCGTCTGGATGTACAGCTGCAGGGGGAGACGAAAATATGAAATATTACGTAAAATCCAAACTGTGCAATCACTTAAAACACTTATTTGTCCACTGCAGGTTCAAATCCTGCAAAACAACAGAGTAGAACTCATTTAAAATCACAACCAGCTAGTAGCAGCAAGACCAGGTCCTGTCTAAAGACTGGTTTCATGGAGCTAGGAGCAACAAGACCAGGTCCTGTCTAAAGACTGGTGTCATGGAGCTAGGAGCAACAAGACCAGATCCAGCCTGAAGACTGGTTTCATGGAGCTAGGAGCAACAAGACCAGATCCAGCCTGAAGACTGGTTTCATGGAACGAAGAGCAACAAGACCAGGTCCTGTCTAAAGACTGGTGTCATGGAGCGAGGAGCAACAAGACCAGGTCCTGTCTAAAGACTGGTGTCATGGAGCGAGGAGCAACAAGACCAGGTCCTGTCTAAAGACTGGTGTCATGGAGCGAGGAGCAACAAGACCAGGTCCTGTCTAAAGACTGGTGTCATGGAGCTCTTCTTTGTAACTTATTTTGAGTCATGATACAGCCATAAAACTCTGCGGCATAATTTGAGACTTGACCTTTATAAATGAATAAAACATTTACATAGATCTGAATTGTTTAGTTTCATCATTTTCTGCTCTTTTGTTTCTTTCTTTGTGGACCTTGGTGAATTAGGAGAGAGCTTATAACTGATCAGGATCAGTTAGCTGGGTCTGTGATCTACATCGTGGGCTTGTTTTTTGACTAACTCCACACGGGTCCGACCATGTTGTGTGGAATAAACGCAGCTGACGGACTCAGGAAGCGAGGCTGTAAACATGCCGACAGAGATTTGTTAGAGAACAGAACTCTTGACACTTTTTATGAGCAGGTGAAGGATTGTTTTTTATTTTCCTGTGTGCTCTCGACCCTCACCTCCAGCGCAGAACAACAGCCGACAGCTCGCCTCAGCATTCATGTTTTATGGGCTGTGTATACTGCACCTGCATCCCAGCCGTGGCCCTTGAACCCAACACAGGGCTGCTGTCAGCCCGGGATGAAGAAGCTGGACTGGGCCGTAATGGGCTTCATACAGTTCAGCTGCACTGTCTTTATGTGTTATGGTCGGGCTGTCACAGTCTGATGTATGCCCTTTACGGAGACGGGGGGGGGGGGATCAAGACTATGCTGATATTCTATCTCATTGTTTCAGAGGTAAACTAATGTCTCTGTACTGTTTGATAGGACGGCTGACAGGAAGCAGAGGGTTCATCCCTGAAGACTCAGAACAGACTGACACGCAACGTTAGCTTGTATCGTTAGCAGTGTCATCGTTGTCTCGTGTTTAGCAGTTTTAGCGTCTGCAGGAAGTGACCTGACCTGAGTTCTGTCTCAGCTTTGATACGAAGAAATCTATAAATCCATCGTGTCGTCGTCTATCTTCAAGCTAGCTTCACAAGTTTGAACCTTACAAACCGATCTCAGCTAGCACCAAATAAATGAGCCTCCAATGATGACATTGAGCCACGGCCCGTACTCCACATCTACACCTGTAGTCGTCATGGTAACAGGTGCAAACACAAACATACTCCACGTGCTAACAGTTAGCTAACAACGGGCTGTAGTCATCATGGTAACAGGTGCAAACACAAACATACTCCACATGCTAACAGTTAGCTAACAACGGGCTGTAGTCATCATGGTAACAGGTGCAAACACAAACATACTCCACGTGCTAACAGTTAGCTAACAACGGGCTGTAGTCATCATGGTAACAGGTGCAAACACAAACATACTCCACATGCTAACAGTTAGCTAACAACGGGCTGTAGACACCAGCAGAGTCGGATTTGATCTGTCATATTTCTGAACCTCATCAGTCGGTTGTTTAGTTTCTCCCGGAGTCTTTGACTTCCCCGCCCTCCAGTGATTTAGGCAGAAATGGGAAAACAGGGGGTGCAAAAAAAAATACAGGGGGTGCAAATTTTTTTCAGTGTCACTCATGGCGGCACGGCGGAGCGGAGGTCATGTGCTCACTAACACACTGGTTTTGAAGAAAAGTGAATAAGTCTCTAAATGGTGCATTCTGTTCAATAAGATGCATCTTTACACATTTTAGTTTTCCCAAGCTTGATCATGTTGAGTTACTGTCCAGCCTGTCTGACACACCCCTTCATCATTTGACTCACTTGGTTCATGTTGTCTAACCCCTTTGTTGGCCCACTGCTTCTCTCTGCACTTTCTTTAAAAAACAAACAACAAACAAATAAATGTATAATATTACATGTGTCATCCAGTAATAATAGATCTCTAGACCTTGATAAGTCAATCATCTGTCAGCATGTTCTAATGTGGAGCTGACCCGAAAAGGTGGAGCTAAACCCTGCAGTCCTCTGATTGGTTGAAAGAATCATCACTTCCTGTGTTACGTCGACAAACAGAACTCTGGCGTGTTTAAAGCATTGAGTGTAACACAGCTGATTGTTAGCGTGTGTATTTGTCCTCGCCGCTCACAGCCTTCTCTGAAACAAAGCTGGATTGAGTTCTTGTAATAAAGAGTCACATGACAGTGACAGAGGAGATGACCTGCTGGATGTCTCCAGTGTTGGTTTTGTTTGTGTAGCGTTTTTCTCCTTTGTTGAATTTATTAGTTAGCGGTTAGCTGTTAGCTGTTAGCTGCTGTCATATGATGCTATTTACATAGCGGCTATCATCATCCGGCTGACACACCGTCTACCAAATAGGGCACGGGTGGCTGTGGAAACACAAACGGGAACATATTCTTTGCCAGAATTAGCATGTAGCCTAATCAGATATTTAGCGCTCCGTATAGAAACCCGTGTGGTAAGCACGTCTATTAAATGTAGATATTTGCACGGCCGAGGTCAAACCGTGCTATCATTTCAAGGCCGTGTTTTTTTTAAATTGGCCGTGCAGAAAGCGGTTTCGCGGCAGGCTACCTAAATCTATGCTGCCCTCTGATTTTCAACATGTGCACGTTGTTGATGAGTGGGAGGAGCTTACATCACATCTGTGTTTGATGACAGTGCAGTTGCACCCAGAGACCTTCAGGGGGCGCCAAAGAGCCCTGAACCAAATTTTTATTGTTGCTTTAAAGATTATGAACAATACTATCCTCATTCCACTGAATGACAACGTCCAACGTCCAATCTGTGAAGCGTGCAGATATGTACAGCACACACACACACACACACACACACAGGCTGGAAGCAGAGTGTGTGTATCTGTCATCAGCAGCAGTGTAAACCATCAGAGCAGAAGATGTTGGTCTGATATAAATCAGTGTGATGATGACATGTCAGATACAAAGGGAAACATCGCTCTGGAATAATCTCATCATGTAAAACCTCTTTTTCTTTATCGGCGTGTCGCATCGCTGAACAGCAGAGTGTGTTTGTCTGCAGGTTACAGAGCCGAGCAGACGTTTGTTTGAGACGACGCTCGAGTGACAGCACGCAGGTAGGAGGATTAAAAGGACTCTAATCACGACTCCCTCCAACGCAGGAAGAAGAACCTGAGGCAGCACGGAGGAGGAGCACGGCTCATCCCTACATTGAAAGCTTCCTGAGGAGCACAGGCCGAGTCAGGAGGAGGACTCTTCTTCTGCAGCATTCAGAAACGTGCTGGGTGCTGTTCAAGATATCAAACTGTGTGCTTTTCTCTTTCACACCTGTTCTAACAACAAACTCCTCCAGGTGCCACCTGAGCCATACGGAAGTGTAATCATCAGCACGATGTCAGGCAGACTGACATGGTGTGGGCTCATTCAGTGGTTATCTCTGTCCCCTCACAGTGAGGAGGTTGCTGGTTTGAATCCCTGTCTGTCAGGAGCCACTGTGTGTGCAGTCTGCATGGCGTGGGTTCCTCCCACAGTCCAATCACATGCTGGTTACCTGCTGTGTTTCTTTCTGCTTGTTGTGACAGCAGCTTGATCTAATGAAGCCTGATCATAACGTGAGAACAACACAGTCCCTGTGAATGACGTGTTTCACTGTGACCGCCAGCGCCAGTCTTTCCTCTGTCAGTAATACACTCTGTGTGTGTGTGTGTGTGTGTGTGTGTGTGTCCTGCTTATTGCTGCAGACAGAGCGTGTCTCTGATCAACAAAGCCTCAGTCACTTTGATTCCACCAACATGTCTCACGTTAAAGTCAAACTGAAACCCAAACTAATCTTTATTTGTCCGTGCGATGACGCTCCGTGCCGTGTGGAGGACGCCACTAAGCCCGTCGACCACATCAGAGGACTCAAGATGAACTGAAGGCAGAGACAAAGACAAACCCTGAGAGTCATCACAAGCACTAAACAAACCTGCGTCCTTCAGACCCACCGCTTGAACAATCATATGAAAGTCAGCCAGCTGCAGCTCTGTTTGTTTCTCCACCGCCTGAAAGGTTTGTTTTCACTTATCGTCCTGCTGAACGTCAACGTACGGCGCTGTGAGAGAAGTTTAGACTCCTCCAGACCACGTACCAGTCTCAACAAGACTCTCGTCACGCCCTGCTGATATCTCTAAACGGAAGAACGCCACCTTCAAAGACTGAACCCACAGAGTGATGTGGAGTCTGGATCAACCAAACTCCTGCCAACAGTCTGCTTCATCACCTAAACACCAATCAGACCTCTGAGCTGTCACGGGAACATGATGGCCTGTATCCAGACGGACGTGGGATGATCACATGATCGCAGGCCGACCTGTCGTCGTCTTTGTTTCTGATCATTGAATCCAGAACAAACAGCAGAGATTCATTCAGAGGCATCAAACATCTTTCACCTGGTTTCAAAGAGAAGACACGTCAGGATTCTTTCTCTGTTGTTACCGGCGACTCTGTTCGTGTCTCGCGTCCTTTTTGTCATCAAATTAGTTTCAGATCGGCTCAGCTGGGCGCCACGGTGTGGGCGCCCTCTGACTCCTTTAATTAGACAGATCCGGGGATCCCTGTACAGGGGGGGCGACTCGTAATGACTGTACTGTAGGTGACGGCTCACGTCCAGTGTGGGAGGAGAAAACAACCCCACTCAGTCAGACTCCTGCTGCATGCTGGGAAAGTGGGCCAGGGAAGGTTTGACTTCAAAAACATGTTTTACCTGAGAATGAACAAACATAAAATGCTGCTTGTTATCCTGGAGCTGCCTTCAGCTCCTTTGTTTCTCTGATTATTCATCCACAGATGTGTCTGCTCAGGCAGGAAGCCTGATGTCATCCAGCTCATTAAAACACAAGATGTCTGATATCTCTATAGAGGAGATACAGAAGTGTACTCTGACCAGCAGAGGGCGCTCTGACTCCAAACTTTAAAGTCCTCTCAGCATCGTCTGCAGCTCACGTAGCGGAGACTCACAGCTGCACAAACTCCACAATACAGTAAGAAATAAAGGAGCAGTCTGTAGCTCCGCCCCCTAGTGTTTAAAATGAGTACTGCAGTCTAAACTCTAATCATCACAGAGAGCTGTCTGGCTCCGCCCCCTCCTCTCACACAGCTCTGCATGTGGTGGACACTGTAGCTTCAGTGTTTAGCCAGCTCTGCATGTGGTGGACACTGTAGCTTCAGTGTTTAGCCAGCTCTGCATGTGGTGGACACTGTAGCTTCAGTGTTTAGCCAGCTCTGCATGTGGTGGACACTGTAGCTTCAGTGTTTAGCCAGCTCTGCATGTAGAGACACTGTAGCTTCAGTGTTTAGCCAGCTCTGCATGTGGTGGACACTGTAGCTTCAGTGTTTAGCCAGTTCTGCATGTGGTGGACACTGTAGCTTCAGTGTTTAGCCAGCTCTGCATGTGGTGGACACTGTAGCTTCAGTGTTTAGCCAGCTCTGCATGTGGTGGACACTGTAGCTTCAGTGTTTAGCCAGCTCTGCATGTGGTGGACACTGTAGCTTCAGTGTTTAGCCAGCTCTGCATGTTGGTGGACACTGTAGCTTCAGTGTTTAGCCAGCTCTGCATGTGGTGGACACTGTAGCTTCAGTGTTTAGCCAGCTCTGCATGTGGTGGACACTGTAGCCTCAGTGTTTAGCCAGCTCTGCATGTGGTGGACACTGTAGCTTCAGTGTTTAGCCAGCTCTGCATGTGGTGGACACTGTAGCTTCAGTGTTTAGCCAGCTCTGCATGTGGTGCACACTGTAGCTTCAGTGTTTAGCCAGCTCTGCATGTGGTGGACACTGTAGCTTCAGTGTTTAGCCAGCTCTGCATGTGGTGGACACTGTAGCTTCAGTGTTTAGCCAGCTCTGCATGGGTCTGTAAAGCTTTCTGCGTTCTAACCTCTCTCCATGTTTCATCTCCAACATTGATCCTAGTTTGAGCAGCTTTCTGCTGCTGGAGCTTATTAGAAACATGCAGAGGCTTTTTAGCTCGGGTACAATCACTTCTATCTGAAGCAGTTCCACTGCCCGCTTCCATCGCTGCAACACCTGTTGACCTGATAACTGCTCTCATATCTGCGTGTGGTTGCCTTAAGCCTTTAAGATATATCACTCTATGTATATATCAGATTGACATCATCGTTGCTATCGGTGTCGTTTGTGTTGTTTGAATAACATCAGAGCCGTCAGTTTGACTCCATAACGTCTGACCTCCTGCATCTATGAGCAAAACCCTGAGCAGGATCCTGGTCACCCATGTCCCAAGCTCAGCCCCTGGTTCAGAGGAACAGGAAGTCTCCACGGGACTGTCTGACTCGTTAGGCTGGCTCTGAATCCTTCAGAGATGCACGGTCAGAGTTTGAAGGTTGTAAGTGAAGATGATGCTCAACAGTCTGATTTTCTTTTATTTCCATCATTGCAAACAGAACAAAGTTCTCTGGATCTGCTCACTCTGACTGTTTGCCAGTCCAAAGCAGTGGGAGGAACACAGAATTGGGCCCCATATGGAGGCAAACAAACTACAGTAAAAGCAGTTATGTAACATCATTATGGGAGCAGCAGGGGGCGTGATGATGTGTTCACCCAGCTGGAGCTCCCAGATAAAAAACAACAGAATAACAGAGAAATAAAAATGGCATTTAGAGCGGGTCGAGCTGCGTGATCCGATCTGTCTGCATTTACAGGAACATGAGAGACAAGCAGGAAATAAAGGCTGAGATATGAGCCGGATCAGAACCAGACTCATGTAGAACAGAACCCTGGATCAGAACCAGACTCATGATGAGCAGAAACCTGGACCAGAACCAGACTCATGATGAACAGAACCATGGATCAGAACCAGACTCATGTAGAACAGAACCCTGGACCAGAACCAGACTCATGATGAACAGAACCCTGGATCAGAACAAGACTCATGTAGAACAGAACCCTGGACCAGAACCAGACTCATGATGAGCAGAAACCTGGACCAGAACCAGACTCATGTAGAACAGAAACCTGACCAGAACCAGACTCATGTAGAACAGAACCCTGACCAGAACCAGACTCATGTAGAACAGAACCCTGGATCAGAACCAGACTCATGATGAACAGAACCCTGACCAGAACCAGACTCATGATGAACAGAACCCTGGATCAGAACCAGACTCATGATGAACAGAACCCTGACCAGAACCAGACTCATGATGAGCAGAAACCTGGACCAGAACCAGACTCATGTAGAACAGAACCCTGGACCAGAACCAGACTCATGATGAGCAGAAACCTGGACCAGAACCAGACTCATGTAGAACAGAAACCTGACCAGAACCAGACTCATGTAGAACAGAACCCTGGACCAGAACCAGACTCATGATGAGCAGAAACCTGGACCAGAACCAGACTCATGTAGAACAGAACCCTGGACCAGAACCAGACTCATGATGAGCAGAAACCTGGACCAGAACCAGACTCATGTAGAACAGAAACCTGACCAGAACCAGACTCATGTAGAACAGAACCCTGACCAGAACCAGACTCATGTAGAACAGAACCCTGGATCAGAACCAGACTCATGATGAACAGAACCCTGACCAGAACCAGACTCATGATGAACAGAACCCTGGATCAGAACCAGAGTCATGATGAACAGAACCTGTTAGATGAAGACATGAGCGTCAGTGTGAGAGAGTTTCCTGTCCAGCGTTGAGATGTTGGGTTTCTGCTCTGGACCAGACGAGCACCGTGGACTCATCTGGTCCCTGATCATGGACTCAGTCTGTGGTCATAGAGTCCAGGTGTCTTTCATGATGAGGAGGATTCCTTCCTCTCATGTCTCTCTCTGTAGCTGCAGTGAAACCTTGAGACATCATTAGAATACTGCAGCTGCAGCAGGATTTTATTTTTATAGCTCAGTGAGTTTCGCCTGTGACTCTGCTCTGAATGCTTTATGGATGTTGGAGGAGATTTACATAGAGAACCTATGACCCAAATAAACACAGTGCTGCTCCAGCTGCACAGGAATACTTTCATATTTCTGTGTTCAAAGCAAGCAAGGGTCAAAGAGTGTGTTAGACTTTATATTTTACTTTCAAACATCAGAGTGTGCACAAGAGGGAGGGGCTATCGAGATATACACTAGAGTCCATAGAGCTCTATGTTAAAATGTCCAACTTTACAGCTGCACTTCCTCCAGTGTCCACTAGAGTCTGTCTCCTGCAGTGAGTCAGTCTCCATAGAGCTCTATGTTAAAATGTCCAACTTTACAGCTGCACTTCCTCCAGTGTCCACTAGAGTCTGTCTCCTGCAGTGAGTCAGTCTCCATAGAGCTCTATGTTAAAATGTCCAACTTTACAGCTGCAGTTCCTCCAGTGTCCACTAGAGTCTGTCTCCTGCAGTGAGTCAGTCTCCATAGAGCTCTATGTTAAAATGTCCAACTTTACAGCTGTCAGATGTTGTTTAATCTGCCTGTTTTATCACCTTTATCCTTTTCTTCGTAACAATGAGCAGTTTGTCATGATGCAGGTTTATACTAAGTCTGAAGTCAGGATTTGTTAGGTCTGAGTTTCTGAGGATGTGAGCAGAATCAGAACGCAGGAAGTTCAGGCAGAAATTCTTCTTCTTCATATAAATAGTGTAAAGCTGGGCTCACGCTGCAGGATCACCAGCTCGACTCGAGGCTGCTCTGATTGTCTGGTCGTTCGAGTCGTTTGTCAATCTGACCTCCAGCTCCACGTTGTCCTCGCCCCCCCCGGACCTTTCTTCACCTGAACTCGTTTCCCGCTCTGCTCGGAGCGTCACCGTCTCAGGTTGAACCTCCGGCTCCGTCGCTTACATGAGGTCAGGTTCATATCTCATATCTAAGTGTGTGTGATGAGGATGTTAAACTCTTGTTGTCTGAGCGGAGTCAGAGTTAACAAATAAAGTTCTCGATGCGTTTGCTGTGAATACATCTTCCATATGTTGCTCCTTCTTCTACTGACTGTCACACTGTGGTGAAAGTTACCCTGATGAAACAAAACAGACCAGAGAGAGGAGTGACAGAGAGAGAACAGAGCAGGTGAAAGGACGACAGGGTTCAGCTGAAGCGAGAGAAAGGAGGAGAAGATGAGCGTGAGACGGAGAGAGAAGGTTAAGTGTGAGGAGACACAGAGCTGTGAATGATGAATGAACCAGGGGACAGGTGAGGAGTGAAAGACAAAGACAGAGACGGGTGATGGATGGTGAAGTCACAGAGTCAGAGAAAGAGATGTTTGAGACACAAAGAGCAGAGAGATGGATGAGAGCAGGTGTTAAAGGTTGGACAAAGAGACATGTCTGACTGAAGAGGACGACAACTTTCAATGTTCACACAAAACACCTCCTGAACTTCTGATACTGAGCATCACTGTAACGTCTGCAGCAGGTAAACAGACTGTAACGTCTGCAGCAGGTAAACAGACTGTAACGTCTGCAGCAGGTAAACAGACTGTAACGTCTGCAGCAGGTAAACAGACTGTAACGTCTGCAGCAGGTAAACAGACTGTAACGTCTGCAGCAGGTAAACAGACTGTAACGTCTGCAGCAGATAAACAGACTGTAACGTCTGCAGCAGGTAAACAGGCTGTAACGTCTGCAGCAGGTAAACAGACTGTAACGTCTGCAGCAGGTAAACAGGCTGTAACGTCTGCAGCAGGTAAACAGGCTGTAACGTCTGCAGCAGGTAAACAGGCTGTAACGTCTGCAGCAGGTAAACAGACTGTAACGTCTGCAGCAGGTAAACAGGCTGTAACGTCTGCAGCAGGTAAAGAGGCTGTAACGTCTGCAGCAGGTAAACAGGCTGTAACGTCTGCAGCAGGTAAACAGACTGTAACGTCTGCAGCAGGTAAAGAGGCTGTAACGTCTGCAGCAGGTAAACAGACTGTAACGTCTGCAGCAGGTAAACAGGCTGTAACGTCTGCAGCAGGTAAACAGGCTGTAACGTCTGCAGCAGGTAAACAGGCTGTAACGTCTGCAGCAGGTAAACAGGCTGTAACGTCTGCAGCAGGTAAACAGACTGTAACGTCTGCAGCAGGTAAACAGGCTGTAACGTCTGCAGCAGGTAAACAGACTGTAACGTCTGCAGCAGGTAAACAGACTGTAACGTCTGCAGCAGGTAAACAGGCTGTAACGTCTGCAGCAGGTAAACAGGCTGTAACATCTGCAGCAGGTAAACAGGCTGTAACGTCTGCAGCAGGTAAACAGACTGTAACGTCTGCAGCAGGTAAACAGGCTGTAACGTCTGCAGCAGGTAAAGAGGCTGTAACGTCTGCAGCAGGTAAACAGGCTGTAACGTCTGCAGCAGGTAAACAGACTGTAACGTCTGCAGCAGGTAAACAGGCTGTAACGTCTGCAGCAGGTAAACAGACTGTAACGTCTGCAGCAGGTAAACAGACTGTAACGTCTGCAGCAGGTAAACAGGCTGTAACGTCTGCAGCAGGTAAACAGACTGTAACGTCTGCAGCAGGTAAACAGGCTGTAACGTCTGCAGCAGGTAAACAGGCTGTAACGTCTGCAGCAGGTAAAGAGGCTGTAACGTCTGCAGCAGGTAAACAGGCTGTAACGTCTGCAGCAGGTAAACAGGCTGTAACGTCTGCAGCAGGTAAACAGACTGTAACGTCTGCAGCAGGTAAACAGACTGTAACGTCTGCAGCAGGTAAACAGGCTGTAACGTCTGCAGCAGGTAAACAGGCTGTAACGTCTGCAGCAGGTAAACAGACTGTAACGTCTGCAGCAGGTAAACAGGCTGTAACGTCTGCAGCAGGTAAACAGACTGTAACGTCTGCAGCAGGTAAACAGGCTGTAACGTCTGCAGCAGGTAAACAGGCTGTAACGTCTGCAGCAGGTAAACAGGCTGTAACGTCTGCAGCAGGTAAACAGGCTGTAACGTCTGCAGCAGGTAAACAGGCTGTAACGTCTGCAGCAGGTAAACAGACTGTAACGTCTGCAGCAGGTAAACAGACTGTAACGTCTGCAGCAGGTAAACAGACTGTAACGTCTGCAGCAGGTAAACAGACTGTAACGTCTGCAGCAGGTAAACAGACTGTAACGTCTGCAGCAGGTAAACAGGCTGTAACGTCTGCAGCAGGTAAACAGGCTGTAACGTCTGCAGCAGGTAAACAGACTGTAGCGTCTGCAGCTGGTAAACAGGATGTAACGTCTGCAGCAGGTAAACAGACTGTAACGTCTGCAGCAGGTAAACAGGCTGTAACGTCTGCAGCAGGTAAACAGGCTGTAACGTCTGCAGCAGGTAAACAGACTGTAACGTCTGCAGAGAATGAAGGGTTAAACAGAAGTCCCTCATGAGCTCATTATCTGATGTGAGTGCTGCAGAAACACACACATAATCAATACTCCTGTGTGTTAGAGAGTGGTGGGGATGATGTCGATGGTCGTGTTAGACCTGATTACACGTGGTCGATCATCGCTCGTTGTTATTTGAGTGACAGCAGGAGATCTGAGGTGTGACGGGGTTAAACAGCTGACATGAACAAGCCTCAGTTTATTTCAGACATTTTAAATGATTTACTGCTTTGTGTGCTTCCTTCTTCTAAAGCAGCAGTTTTAATTTGATGGTTCTAGATGTAACAAAGCTGCTGTTCTGCTCATTTTAAACAACTTTCCTCTTTCATTTTTAATGAAATTTCAAAATAAAAGACATTTGGTAAGGATTACCTCCTAAAGAAGAGCTTGTGTTTTTGGATTGGTGTATGCATCTTAAATAGTTTTGCCACAATAACAGCTAAATATAGATCAACCTGGACAGGAAGTCAGACAAGAAATCATATCGAGCGTTCAGTCAATGTCAAAATAAAACAACATTCAGAATCCTGATCGTATCTTTCATGACGTCAAAACAAGCACTGAGTAAACAACACTGCATGTGTGTGTGTGTGTGTGTGTGTCTCCCTGTGTGTGTGTGTGTGTGTGTGTCTCCCTGTGTGTGTGTGTGTGTGTGTGTGTGTGTGTGTGTCTCCCTGTGTGTGTGTGTGTGTCTCCCTGTGTGTGTGTGTGTGTCTCCCTGTGTGTGTGTGTGTGTGTGTGTGTGTGTGTCTCCCTGTGTGTGTGTGTGTGTGTCTCCCTGTGTGTGTGTGTGTGTCTCCCTGTGTGTGTGTGTGTGTCTCCCTGTGTGTGTGTGTGTGTCTCCCTGTGTGTGTGTGTGTGTGTCTCCCTGTGTGTGTGTGTGTGTGTGTGTGTGTGTGTCTCCCTGTGTGTGTGTGTGTGTGTCTCCCTGTGTGTGTGTG